>NC_143521.1:72500-107500 GCF_031878675.1 Megascapheus bottae | reverse complement strand
GGGTTAGGTTTAGGGTTAGGGTGAGGGTTAGGGTTAGAGGGTTAGATTTAGGGTTAGGGTTAGGGTTAGACTGTTAGGGTACGGGTTATGATTAGGAATAGGTTTAGGGTTAGGGTTAGAGGGTTAGGTTTAGGGTTAGGGTTAGGGTTAGGTTAGGGTTAGGGTTAGGGTTAGGGTTAGAGGGTTAGGATTAGAGGGTTAGGGTTAGAGGGTTGGGTTAGGTTTATGGTTAGCGTTAGGGTTATAGTTAGGGTTAGGGTTTGGGTTTAGGTTGAGGGTGAGGGTGCGGGTTAGGGTTAGAGGGTTAGGGTTAGGTTTAAGGTTATGGTTACGGTTAGGATTAGGGTGAGGGTGAGGGATAGTTTTAGGGTTAGGTTTAGGGTTAGAGGTGTAGGGGTAGGGTTAGAGGGTTAGGGTTAGGATTACTGTGAGGATGAGGGTGAGGGTCAGGGTTAGGGTTAGGCTTAGAGGGTTAGGGTCAAAGTGTTAGAATTAGAGTTAGGGTTAGGGTTAGCGTTAGCGTTAGGGTTATCATTAGAGTTAGTGGTAGGGGTTAGGGTTAGGGTTAGGGTGAGGGTGAGTGTTAGAGTTAGGTTTAGAAGGTTAGGGGTAGGGGTAGGGTTAGGGTCAGGGTTAGGGTTAACCTTAGGGTTACGATTTGGTTTAGGCGGTACGGTTTGGGTTATGGTTATGGTTATGCTTAGGGTGAGGGTGAGGATTAATGTCAGGGTTAAATTAGTGTTAGGATTAGGTTTAGGGTTAGTGTAAGTGTTAGGGTGAGGGTTAGGGTTAAGGTTAGGATGAGGGTTAGGGTTAGGGTTAGAGTGTTAGGTAAGGTTTAGGGTTAGGGTAAGGTTTTAGGTTAGGGTTAGGGTTAGAGGGTTAGGGTTAGGTTTAGAAGGTTAGGGTTAGGGTTAGGGTTAGGATGAGGCTGAGGGTGAGGCTGAGGGTGAGGGTTGGTGTTAGGGTGAGGGATACGGTTAGGGTTAGGGTTAGGTTGAGGATGAGGGTTAGAGTGAGGGTGAGTGTGATTGTGAGGGTTAGGATTTGGGTTAGGTTTGTGGTTAGGGTTAGAGTTAGGGTGAGGGTGAGGTTGAGGTTGAGGGTAGGGTGAGGGTTAGGGATAGGGTTAGGGTTAGGGTTATTGTTAGAGGGTTAGCGGTAGGGTTAGGGTTGTGATAAGTGTTAGGGTTAGCTTTAGAGTTAAGTTAGGGTTAGGGGTTAAGGTTAGGTTTATTGTTAGGGTTAGGGTAATGTTAGGGTGAGGGTGAGGGTGGGGGTGACTGTTAGGGTGAGGGTTCGGGTTAGGTTTAGGGTGAGGGTGAGGGTGAGGGTTAGGGTTAGGGCTATTGTTAGGGTGAGTGTGAGGTTTAGGTTTAGGTTTAGGGTTAGAATGAGGGTTAGGGTGAGGTTTAGGGTGAGGGTGAGGGTTAGTGTTAGTGGGTTACATACAGGGTTAGGGTTAGGGATAGAGGGTTAGGGTAAGGGTTAGTGTTAGGGTTAGGGTTAGTTTAGGTTTAGAGGTTTAGGGTTAGGGTTAGGGTTAGAGGGTTAGGGTTAGGGTTAGGGTTCGGGTTAGAGGGTTTGGGTTAGGGTTAGGGTTAGGGTTAGGGTGAGGGTGAGGTTTAAAGTTATAGGGTTAGGATTAGGGTTTGGGTTAGAAGGTTAGTGTTAAGGTTTGGGTTAGCGGGTTAGGGTTAGGGTTAGACGTTTAGGGTTAGCGTTGGGGTTAGGGTTACTGTTAGTGTTAGAGGGTAGTTTTAGGTTTAGGATTAGGGTTAGGGTTAGGGTTAGGGTGAGCGTGAGGGTGCGGGTGAGTGTCAGGGTAAGGGTTAGTGTTAGTGTTAGGATTAGGGTGAGTGTGAGGTTGAGGGTGAGTGTTAGGGTTAGGGTTAGGGATAGGGTTAGGGTGAGGGTGAGGGTGAGGGTGAGGGTGATCGTGAGTGTGAGGGTTAGGGTTAGGGTTCCAGTTAGGGTGAGGGTGAGGGTTATGTTTACGGTTAGGGTTAAGGTTAGGTTAGATTTAGTTGGATAGTGTTAGGGTTAGGCTTAGGGTTGGGTTAGGGTTAGTAATATGGTGAGGTGAGGGTTACTGTGAGGGTTAGGGTTAGAGGGTTATGGTTAGGGTTTGGGTTAGAGGCTTAGGGTTAGGGTTAGGGTTAGCGTTAGCGTTAGGGTTATGGTTAGGGTTAGGGGTTGGGGTTAGGGTTAGGGTTAGGGTGAGGGTGAGTGTTAGGGTTAGAGGGTTATTGTTAGGGATAGGGTTAGAGGGTTAGGGATAGGGATAGGGTTAGTGTTAGTGTTAGGGTTAGGGTTAGTGTGAGGGTTAGGGTTAGGGTTAGGGTTAGTGTTACAGTGAGAGTTAGGGTTAAAGGGTTAAGGTTAAGGTTAGGGTTAGGGTTTGAGGGTTAGGGTAAGGATTAGGGTTAGGGTAATGTTTAGGGTTAGGGTTAGAGGGTTAGGGTTAGGGTTAGGTTAGGGTTAGGTTTAGGGGGTTAAGGTCAGGATTAGGGTTTGGGATAGAGAGTGAGTGTTAGGGTTAGCGTTAGGGTTAGGGTGAAGTTTAGGGTTAGAGTGTTAAGGTTAGCATTGGGGTTAGGGTCAGGGTGATGTTGTTGTTGAGGGTGAGGGGGAGGGGGAGGGTTAGGGTTAGAGTTAGGGTTAGGGTTAAAAGTTTAAGTGTAGGGTTAAGGTTAGGGTTAGGGTGAGGGTAAGGGTTAGGCTTAGGGTTAGATTTAGGGTTAGAGGGTTAGGGTTAGGGTTAGGGCTACAGGATTAGGGTTATGGTTAGGGTTAATGTGAGGTTGACGGTGAGGGTGAGGTTTAGGGTGAGGCTGAGTGTGAGGGTGAGGGTTAGGATTAGGGTTAGGCTTAGGGTGAGGGTGAGGGTGAGGGTTAGGGTTAGGCTTAGGGTTAGGGTTAGGGTGAGGCTGAGGGTGATGTTAAGGGTTAGAGGTAGGTTTAGTGTTACGGTTAGGGTTAGGGTTAGGGTTAGAGGGTTAGGGTCAGGGTTAGGGTTAGGGTTAGAGGGTTAGGGCTAGGGTTAGGGTTCGTGTTAGGGTTAGCGTTAGGGTTATGTTTAAGGTTAGGGGTTATGGTTAGGGTTAAGGTTAGGGTGAGGGTGAGGGTTAGAGGGTTCAGGTTAGGGTTAGTGTTAGGGTAAGGTTTGGGTTAGGGTTGGTGTTACGGTTAGGGTTAGTGTTAGAAAATTAGGGATAGGGTTAGGGTTAGGGTTATTGTGAGGGTGAGGGTGAGGGTTAGAGGGTTAGGGTTAGCGTTAGGGTTAGGGTTATGGTTAGGTGCTAGGGTTAGTGTTAGGATTGGGGTTAGGTTGAGGATGAGGGTGAGGGTTAGGCTTAGAGTATTAGTGTTAAGATTAGGGTTAGGGTTAGTGGGTTAGGGTTAAGGTTAGGTTTAGGGTTTGGTTTACAGGGTTAGGTTTAGGGTTTGGTTTAGAGAGTTAGGGATAGGGTTAGGGTTAGGGTTAGGGTGAAGGAGAAGGTTAGGGTTAAAGGGTTAGGGTTAGCATTAGGGTTATGGTTAGGCTTAGGTGTTAGGGTTTGTGTTAGAGTAAGAGTGAGGGTGAGGGTGCGGTTGACGTTGAGGGTGGGGGTTAGGGTTAGGGTTCGGGTTCGGGTTAGGGTTAGGTTTAGGGATAGAGGGCTAGGGTTAGGGTTAGGGTTAGCTTTAGGGTTACGGTTAGGTTAAGGTGTTAATGTTAGGGTTAGGGTTAGGCTGAGGGTGAGGGTGAGGATAAAGGTTAGGGGGAGGGTTAGGGTTAGGTTGAGTGTGAGGGTTAGGGTTTGACGGTTAGGGTAAAGATTATGGTTAGGGTTAGGGTTAGGGTTAGGATTAGAGGGTTAAGGTTAGGGTTAGGTTTAGGGTTAGGTTAGGGTTAGGGTTAGGGTTACAGGGTTAGGTTTAGAGGGTTAGGGTTAGGGTTAGGTTGAGAGGGTTAGGGTTCGGGTTAGGGGGTTAGGTTTAGAGGGTTAGGGTTAGTGTTAGGGTTACGATTAGGGTGAGGGTGAGGGTTAGGTTTAGAGGGTTAGGGTTAGGGTTAGGTTTAGAGGGTTAGGCTTAGGGTTAGGGTTAGGGCGTTAGGGTTCGGCTTAGGGTTAGGTTTAGGGTGAGGGTGAGGGTGAGGTTTAGCGTTAGGGTTAGGGTTAGAGGGTTAGGGTTAGAGGGTTAGGTTTAGAGGGTTAGGGTTAGGGTTTGCCTTATGGTTAGCGTTAGGGTTATCGTTAGAATTAGGGGTAGGGGTTAGGTTTAGGGTTATGGTTAGGGTGAGGGTGAGTGTAAGGGTTAGAGGGTTATGGTTAGGGTTAGGGTTATAGGGTTAGGGTTAGGGTTAGTGTTAGGGTTAGGATTAGGATTAGGGTTAATGTGAGGGTTAGAGTTAGGGTTAGGGTTAGGGTTAGCGTTAGAGTGAGGGTTAGGGTTAGAGAGTTAGTGTTAAGTTTTGGGTTAGGATTAGAGGGTTAGGGTAAGGTTTAGGGTTAGGGTAAGGTTTAGTGTTAAGGTTAGGGTTAGAGGGTTAGCATTAGGGTTACGGTTAGGGTTATGGTCAGGTTTAGATGGTTAGGGTTAGGGTTAAGGTTAGGGTTACAGTGTTAGTGTTAGGGTTCGGGTTAGGGTTAGGGTGAGAATGGGGTTTAGGGTTAGAGGTTTAGGGTTCGGGTTAGGGTTAGGGTGAGGGTGAGGGTGAGGGTGATGGTTAGGATTAGGGTGAGGGTATGTTTTGGATTAGGGTTAGGGTGAGGTTTAGGGTGAGGGTCAGGGTGAAGGTGAGAGTTTGGTTTAGGGTTCGGTTTAGGTTTGGGTTAGAGTTAGGATGAGAGTGAGGATGAGGTTAAGGGTGAGGGTGAGTGTTAGGCTTAGGGTTAGGGTTTGGGTTTGGGTGAGGGTGAGCGTGAGGTTGATGGTGAGGGTGACTGTTAGGGTGAGGGTTAGGGTTAGGGTTAGGGTGAGGGTGAGGGTTAGGGTTAGGGTTAGGGTGAGGGTGAGGGTGAGGGTTAGGGTGAGAGTAAGGGTTAGGGTTAGGGTTAGGGTTAGGGTTAGTGTCAGGGTTAGGGTGAGGGTGAGGGTTAGGGTTAGAGGGTTATTGTTAGGGTAAGGGTTAAGGTTAGGGTAAGGGTTAGGTTTAGAGTTAGGGTTAGGTTAGGTTTAGAGCATTAGGGTTAGGTTTAGGGTTAGGGTTAGAGGGTTAGGGTTAGGGTTAGTGTTAGGGTTAGAGCGTTAGGGTTAGGGTTAGGGTGAGGGTGAGGGTTAGGGTTAGAGGGTTAGGGTTAGGTTTAGGGTTCAGGTTAGAGGGCTGGGATAGGCTTAGGGTTAGGGTTAGGGTTAGGATTTAGGGTGAGGGTTAGGGTTAGGTTTAGTGTTAGCGGTAGTGTTATCGTTAGAGTTAGAGGTTGAGGTTAAAGTTAGGGTTAGGGTTAGGTTCAGGGTTGGAGGGTTAGGGTTAGGGTTAGCTTTAGGGTTAGGATTAGGGTTAGGATTAGAGGGTTAGGGTTGGGGTTAGGATTAGGGTTAGCTTTAGGGTTACGGTTAGGGTTATGGGTTAGGGTTATGATTAGGGTTAGTTTTAGGTTGAGGGTGAGTGTGAGGGTGAGGGTGTGGATAAAGTTTAAGGTTAGAGTGAGGGTGAGGGTGATTTCCCAAATATCCAGAAGGGCAGGCCCATCCAGATACAAAAAGCTTTTAGAGCCCCAAACAGACCTGACCAGAAAAGAACATCCCACCGCCACATCGTAATCCGAACTGGATCAATAGAAACCAACAAAAGGATCCTAAAGGCAGCTAGGGAAAAGTGTTCAGTAACCTATAAAGGAAAACCAATCAGAATAACCCCAGATTTCTCAGCAGAGACCATGCAAGCAAGAAGCATATATGTCATGCCCTTAAGTCAAATAACTACCAACCAAGAATACTGTACCCAGCTAAGTTCTCATTCATAACTGAGGGAACAATAAAAACATTCCATTCCAGGGAAAAGCTGCAACAATATGTCGCAACAAAACCAGCACTACAGAGAATTCTCAAAGATGTTCTATACATAGAAAACCAAAATAAATGCAATATAGGGAAAGAAATGGCACCTAAACAGCATACCATCTAAGGACCACAAGAACTGTCAAGACACAGGCCC
Organism: Megascapheus bottae; assembly: GCF_031878675.1. Taxonomy (NCBI): domain Eukaryota; kingdom Metazoa; phylum Chordata; class Mammalia; order Rodentia; family Geomyidae; genus Megascapheus; species Megascapheus bottae. Next base: position 101,355 of record NC_143521.1, on the reverse strand, counting down.
TAATAAAAGCTTTTAAAAATGGTAGGACCTAATAAATATCTCTCAATCCTAACTCTCAATATCAATGGACTTAACTCTCCAATTAAACGGCATAGGCTGTCTAGTTGGATCAAAAAGCAAGAGCCATCATTCTGCTCTCTTCAAGAGACACATCTTACCCCAAAAAACAATCATCTTTTGAAAATGAGAGGTTGGAATAAACTCTATCAAGCTAATGGCCCCCATAAACAGGCTGGAGTTGCCATCCTCATATCAGATAACATAGATTTCAAACTAAAATTAGTAAGAAAAGACAAAGAAGGTTACTACATACTACTAAAGGGATCTTTCCTCCAGGAAGACATAACGATCCTAAATATTTACACACCCAATCCCGGAGCTCCAAACTTCATCAAGCAAACTTTACTTACACTGAAACCATACATAGATCGAAATACAGTGATTGTTGGTGACTTTAACACACCACTCTCACCTATGGACAGATCAAAAAGGCAAAAACTCAACAGAGAAACCTTAGAACTGAACAACTATATAGACCAACTAGATCTAACAGACATCTGCAGAATATTCCACCCAGCAACAACACAATATACGTTTTTCTCAGCAGCACATGGAACATTTTCCAAAATAGATCACATCTTAGGCCATAAAACAAACCTGGACAGATTCAGAAACACAGAAATTATTCCATACACACTCTCAGACCACAAAGGCATTAAACTGGAACTGAACACACATCTCCACCAACGAAAACCCCGTAACTCATGGAGACTGAACAACACATTGTTGAATCACCAATGGGTCATCGAAGAGATCAGAAGAGAAATCCAACAGTTTATGAAATTTAACAGTAAGGAGCACACAAAATACCAACTCCTTTGGGACACAGCAAAGGCACTACTCAGAGGAAAATTTATAGCGCTGAGTGCCTACAACAACAAGTTGGAAAAATTGCAAACCAACAAGTTAATGTCTCACCTTAAGCTCCTGGAAAAAGAGCAACAAATCAACCCTAATCCCAGTAGAAGAAAGCAAATAATTAAATCAAAGCAGAATTAAATGATTTGGAATCCAAAAAAACTATAGAAAGAATCAACAAAACAAGGAGTTGGTTCTTGGAAAAAATTAACAAAATTGACAAGCCCTTAGCAAATCTTACCAAAAAAGAAGAGAGCATATCGAAATAAACAAAATCGCAGATGAAAATGGTAATATCACGACAGAAATTACCAAGATCCAGAATATCATGAGGGAATACTTCTCAAACCTTTATACCAACAAATTTGAGAATCTAGATGAAATGGATGAATTCCTAGCCAATATTAACATACCCACACTGAACCAAGAAGAACTAAGCCAACTCAACAGGCCTATTTCAAGCTCTGAAAGAGAAATGGCAATTAGAGAACTTCCACCTAAGAAAAGCCCAGGGCCAGATGGATTCACAGCGGAATTCTATAAGGTCTTCAAAGCACAGCTCACACCAATACTCCTCAAGCTCTTCAACGAAATTGAAAAGGAAGGTTCCTTACCAAACTCATTCTATGAAGCCAGTATAACCCTCATCCCCAAACCAGACAGAGATTCATCAAAGAAAGAGAACTCTAGACCTATTTCTTTGATAAACATCAATGCAAAACTTCTCAACAAAATACTGGCCAACAACTCATCAAAAAAATTATACACTATGATCAAACTGGATTCATCACGGGGAGGCAAAGCTGGTTCAACATACGCAAATCAATTAATATAATTCAACACATCAACAGGAGCAAGGACAAAAATCACATGATTGTCTCAATAGATGTGGAAAAGGCATTTGACAAGATCCAACACCCCTTTATGTTAAAAGCTCTGGAGAAACTAGGAATCCATGGAACATTCCTCAATGTAATAAAGGCTGTGTATGAGAAACCTACTGCTAGTATTACACTTAATGGTGAAAATCTAAAGCCATTCCCTGTAAAATCAGGAATGAGACAAGGATGCCCACGCTCTCCACTCCTCTTTAACATAGTACTAGTATTCCTAGCCAGTGCAATAAGGCAAGAAGCAAGCATAAAGGGGATCCAAGTAGGGAAAGAAGAAATAAAACTATCCCTCTTTGCAAATGACATGATTCTGTATTTAAAGAATCCTATAGACTCTACTCCTAAGCTCCTTGAGCTGATTCAAAGCTTTGGAAGAGTAGCAGGCTATAAAATCAACCCTGAGGACCCAGATATTAAACCACAGACCTATGGCCACCTAATCTTTGACAAGGGAGCCAAAAAATAGAATGGAAGAAAGACAGCCTCTTCAACAAGTTGTGCTGGCAGAACTGGTTAAGCTCCTGCAGAAAACTAAAGCTGGATCCTTCTTTGTCACCTTGTACTAGAATTAACTCCAAATGGATCAAAGACCTGGAGGTAAAAGCTGACACGCTGAAAACTTTACAGGTCGAAACTTTCTTAATAAGGACCAAGAATCACAACAAATCAGAGAAAGGCTGGATAAGTGGGACTGCATTAAACTGCAGTGCTTTTGTATGGCAAAGGACATAGCTAGTAAACTAATCAGGAAGCCTACAGAGTGGGAGAAGATCTTCACCAACCAAACAACGGACAAAGGCCTCATATCTAAAATATATCAACAACTCAAAAAATTCAATCACTCCAAACTAACCTCCAAAGTAACAACCATCCCATTAAAAAATGGGCCAAAGACTTAAAGAGAGTCTTCTCTGAAGAAGAAACAAAAATGGCCTATAGACACATGAAGAAATGCTCAACATCTCTGTTAATAAAAGAAATGCAAATCAAAACAACTCTAAGATTCCACCTCACTCCAGTTTGAATGGCCAGGATCAGGAAAACGAATAACAACAGATGCTGGAGGGGATGTGGCCAGGAGGGATCACTACTACACTGTTGGTCGGAGTTCAAACTCGTTCAACTCATCCTAAACTTTATCCTCACCCTAACCCTCACCCTCAGCCTAACCCTAACCCTAACACTAACCCCTTAACCTAACCGTAACCCTAAAGCTAACCCTAACCCTAACCCTAACTCTCTATCCCTAAACCTAACCCTAACCCTAACCCGAACCCTAACCCTAACCTTCACCCTCACCATCAACCGCACCCTCACCCTCACTCTAACCCTAACCCTAACCCTAACACCTAACCCTAAGCATAACCCTTATGCTAACCCTAACCTCTAATCCTAACCTTCACCTTCACCCTAACCCTAACACTAACCCTATCCCTAACTCTCTAAACCTAACCCTAACCCTCTAAACCAAACCCTAAACCTAACCTTAACTCTAACCCTCTAAGCCTAACTCTAAACTTAACCCTAAACCTCTAAGCCTAACCCTCACCCTCACCCTATACCTAACCCCAACCCTAACCCTAACCCTAGCACCTAACCCTAACGCTAACCCTAACCCACTAACCCTAACACTCACCCTCGCAATAACCCTAACCCTCACTCTATCCCTAACTCTCTAAACCTAACCCTAACCATAACACCAACCCTAACCCTAACCCTAACACTAACCCTAACTTTAACCCTCTAACCCTAACCCTCATCCTCACCCTCACCCTAACCCTAACCTTAACCCTAACCCCAAACCCTAACCCTAAACATAATCCTAACGCTAACCCTAACAGGAACTCTTTCCCTAGCCCTAACCCTCTAACCCTAACCCTAACCCTAACCCTCTTACCCAAACCCTAACCCTAACCCTAACCCTCTAACCATAAGGTAACCATAACCCTCTAACCCTAACACTCACCGTCACCCTAACCCTAACCCTAACCCTAACCCCAACCCCTAACCCTATTGATAACCCTAACGCTAACCCTAACCCTAACCCTATAACCCTAACGCTCTAACATTAACCCTAACGCTAAACTTAACCTAACACTAACCCTAACCCTAACCCTAACCCTCTAACCCTAACCCTAACCCTAACCCTAACCCTTACCCTAACCGTCTAACCCTATCCCTAACCCTAACCCAAACCGTCTAACCCTAGTCCTCACCCTCACCCTAAGACTAACACTAACCTTAAACCTCACGGTCACCCTAATCCTAACCCTAAATCTAACCCTCACCCTAACCTTTACGCTCACCCTCACCCTAACCCTAACCCTAACTCTAACCCTAACGCCTAACTCTAACGGTAACCCTAAAGCTAACCCTAACCCTAACACTAACCCTAACCCTCTAACCCTAAACCTAACCCTAACACTAACCCTAACCCTAACTCTAACCCTCACCCTCACCCTCACCCTCAACCTCACCCTCACCCTAACCCTAACCCTAACCCTCACCCTCACCCTCACCCTAACCGTCGTCCTCACCCTAACCATAAACCTAACCATAACACTAATCCTACTCCTAACCCTCACCTTCAACCTCACTCTCACCCTCACCCTCAACCTAACTCTAACCCTAACCCTAACCCTCTATCCCTAACCCCTAACACTAACCCTAACCCTATCCCTCTAACCCTAACCATAACCATAACCCTAAACCTCACTCTCACCCTTACCCTCACCCTCACCCTCATCCTAACACTAACCATAACCCTAACCCTAACCCTAACAATAACCCTAACCCTAAGCCTCTAACCCTCACCCTCACCCTAACCCTAACCCTAACCCTCACCCTCACCCTAACCCTAACCCTAACCCTAACCCTGTAACCATAACCGTCACCCTAACCCTACCCCTCTAACTCTAACCCTATCTCTAACCCTCTAAACCTAACCTAATCCTAACCCTAACACTAAACCTCACGGTCACCCTAAATCTAACCCTAACACTAAACCTCACCCTAACCTTTATTCTCACCCTCACCCTCACCCTCACACTAACCCTAACCCTAACTCTAACCCTAACTTCTAAACCTTACCGTAAACCTAAAGCTAACCCTAACCTTAACCGTAACCCTAACTCTCTAACGCTAACCCTAACACAAACCTTAAGCCTCGAACCCTTACCCTAAGCCTACCCCTACCCTTACCCTAACACTCTAATCCAAACCCTAACCCTAACCCTAAACCTAACCCTCACCCTCACCCTCACCCTAACCCTCAACCGCACCCTCACCTTCACCCTAAACCTAACCTTAACCATAACCCTAACCCTAACACTCACCCTCACCCACACCCTCACCCTAACCCTTCCCCTCGCCCTCACACTCACCGTCAACCTCACACTTACCCTAACCCTGATCCTCACCCTCATCCTCACCCTAACCCTAACCCTTACCCTCACCCTCATCCTCACCCTCACCCTAACCCTAACCTAACCCTCACCTTAACACTAAACCTCACTATAACCTCACACTCTACCTCACCCTCACCCTAAACCTAACCCTAAACCTAACTTTAACCCTTACCCTTACCCTAACCGTCTAACCCTAACTCTAACCCTAACTCTCTAACCCTAACCCTAACCCTCACCCTCACCCTAACGCTAACCCTAACCCTAACCCTAAAACTCACGGTCACCTTCACCCTAACCCTAATGCTAACGCTCACCCTAACCTTTTCGCTCACCCTCACCCTCACCTTCACCCTAACCCTAACCCTAACTCTAATCCTAACGCCTAAACCTAACTATAACCCTAAAGCTAACCCTAACCCTAACACTAACCCTAACCCTCTAACCCTAAACCTAAACCTAACACTACCCCTAACCCTAACACTAACCCTCACCCTCACCCTCAACCTCACCCTCACCTTCACCCTAATTCTAACACTAACCCTAAACCTAACCCTAACCCTAACCCTCACCCTCACCATCACCCTCACCCTAACCGTCGTCCTCACCCTAACCCTAACCCTAACCGTAACTCTAATCCTAACCCTATCCCTCACCTTCAACCTCACCCTCACCCTCACCCTACCCCTCACCCTAACCCTGACCCTCTATCCCTAACCCCTAACCCTAACCCTCGAACCCTAACCCTAACCCTAACCCCAACCCTCACCCTCACCCTTACCCGAACACTAATCATAACCCTAATTCTATCCCTAACCCTAAACATAACCCTAAGCCTCTAACCCTAACCCTCACCCTAACCCTAACCCTCACCCTCACCCTCACCCTCACCCTAACCCTAACCCTAACACTAACCCTCACCCTCACCCTCAACCTCATCCTCACCATAAACCTAACCCTAAACCTCACCCTCACCCTCACATTAAACCTAACCCTAACCCTAACCCTAATTCTAACCCATAATCCTAATTGTAACCCTAAAGCTAACCCTAAGTCTAACACTCTAAACCTAATCCTAAACATAACCCTAACCCCAACCCTCTACACCTAACCCTAACGCTAACCCTAACCTCTAACCCTAACCCTCACCCTCACCCTAACCCTAACCCTAACCCTAACCCTCACCGTCACACCCCTAACCCGCACTCTCACCCTCACCCTAAACCTAACCATAACCCTTCCCCTCCCATTCACCCTCACCATCGCACCTCACCCTAAACCTAACCCTCACCCTCACCCTCACCCTCAACCTCACCCTAACCCTCACCCTCATCCTCTCCCTCACCCTAACCCGAACTCTAATCCTCACCCTCTCCCTCACTGTCACCCTCACACTCACCCTAAACCTAACCCAAACCCTCACCCTAACCCTCAGCCTCACCCTAATCCTCACCCTAACCCAAACCCTAACCCTAACCCACACCCTCAACCTCACGCTCACCCTAACCCTAACATTAACTCCTAACCCTAACCCTAACCCTAACGCTAACCCTAACACTAACCCTAACCTTAACCCTAACCCTAACCCTCTAACCCTAACCCTAACCCTCTAACCTTAACCCTAACCCTGACCCTAACCCTCTCCCTCAACCTCACCCTAACCCTAACCTTAACCCTATCCCTAAACCTCAGCCTCACCCTAAACCTAACCCTAACCCTAACGCTCACCCTCAGCCTAACACTAACCCTAACCATAACCATAACCATAACCCTAACCCTCTAACCCTAACCGTAACACTCACCCTAACCCTTACCCTAACCCTAACCCTAAACTTAACAGAAAACCTTAACTTCCCCCCCACCCTCACCCTCACTATCAGCCTCACCCTAACCATAACCCTAAACCTAATGCTCACGCTCATCCTCACCCTCACCCTAACCCTAAACATAACCCTCTCCCTGACGCTAACCCTAACCTTAACCCTAACCCTAACCCTCTAACGCTAACCCTAACCCTCTAATCCTTACCCTAACCGTAACCCTAACCCTAACCCTAACACTCTAACCCCCACCATAACCCTCACCCTAACCCTAACCCTCACGCTAACCGCCCTAACCCTCACTCTCACCCTCACCCTAAACCTAAACCTAACACTCACCCTCACCCTCACCTTAACCTTATCCCTTTCATCCCCCTCACCCTCACTGTAACCCTCACCCTAACTCTAACCCTAACCCTCACCCTCACCCTCACCCTAACCCTAAACCTCACCTTAACACTAAACCTCACTCTAAACCTCACCCTCTACCTCACCCTCACCCTAAACTTAACCCTAACCCTAACCCTCACCCTCACCCTAACCCAAACCCTAACCCTAACGCTAACCCTAACCTTAACCCTCAGCCTCACACTAACTCTAAACCTTACCTAATCATTACTCTCACCCTCACCATCACCCTAACCCTCACCCTAACCCTAACCCTAACCCTCACCTTAACACTAAACCTAACTCTAAACCTCACCCTCTACCTCACCCTCACCCTAAACCTAACCCTAACCCTCACCATAACCATAATCCTAACCCTAACCCTCCAACCCTAACCTTAACCCTAACGTTAACACTGTATCCCTAACCCTAACCCTAACCCTAACACTAACCCTAACCCTAACCCTTACCCTCACACTCACCCTCACCCTCACCCTAACCCTAACCCTAACTGTAGCCCTAACCCTAATGCTCACCCTCACCCTCAACCTCAACCTCACCCTAACACTCACACTCGCCCCAAACCTAACCCCAACCATAAACCTAACCCTCACCCGAACCCTAACCCTAACCTTAAACCTAACCCTAACCCTTACACTAACCCTCTAACCTTAACCCTAACCCTAACCCTCTCCCTCAACCTCACCCTAACCCTAACCTTAACCCTATCCCTAAACGTCACCCTCACCCTAAACATAACCCTAACCCTAACGCTCACCCTCACCCTAACACTAACCCTAACCCTAACCATAACCATAACCCTAACCCTCTAACCCTAACCCTAACCCTAACATTCACCCTAACCCTAACCCTAACCATAACCCTAAACTTAACAGAAAACCTTAACTTCACCCTCATCCTCACCCTCACTATCAGCCTCACCCTAACCCTAACCCTAAACCTAACGCTCACGCTCATCCTCACCCTCACCCTAACCCTAAACATAATCCTCTCCCTGACGCTAACCCTAACTTTAACCCTAATCCTAACCCTCTAACGCTAACCCTAACCGTCTAACCCTTACCCTAACCATAACCCTAACCCTAACCCTAACCCTCACGCTCACCCCCCTAACCCTCACTCTCACCCTCACCCTAAACCTAAACCTAACCCTAACCCTAACACTCACCCTCACCCTCACCTAACCTTATCCCTTCCCTTCCCCTCCCCCTCACCATCACCCTCACCCTAACCCTAACCCTAACCCTCACCCTCACCCTAAACCTCACCCTAACCCTAACCCTCACCCTCACCCTCACCCTAACCCTAACCCTCACCTTAACACTAAACCTCACTCTAAACCTCACCCTCTACCTCACCCTCACCCTAAACTTAACCCTAACCCTAACCCTCACCCTCACCCTAACCCAAACCCTAACCCTAACGCTAACCCTAACCTTAACCCTCAGCCTCACACTAACTCTAAACCTTACCTAATCATTACTCTCACCCTCACCCTCATCCTCACCCTCATCCTAACCCTAACCCTCACCTTAACACTAAACCTAACTCTAAACCTCACCCTCTACCTCACCCTCACCCTAAACCTAACCCTAACCCTCACCATAACCATATTCCTAACCCTAACCCTCCAACCCTAACCTTAACCCTAACGTTAACCCTGTATCCCTAACCCTAACCCTAACCCTAACACTAACCCTTACCCTCACACTCACCCTCACCCTCACCCTAACCCTAACCCTAACTGCAGCCCTAACCCTAATGCTCACCCTCACCCTCAACCTCAAACTCACCCTAACTCTCACACTCGCCCCAAACCTAACCCTAACCATAAACCTAACCCTCACCCGAACCCTAACCCTAACCTTAAACCTAACCCTAACCCTAACACTAACCCTCTAACCCTAACCCTAACCCTAACCCTAAACCTAACCCTAACCGTAATCCTAACCCTAACCCTATCCCTAAGCCTAACCCTCACCCTCACCCTAACCCTAACCATAACCTAACCCTCACACTCACCCTCACCCTAACCCTAACTCTAACCCTAACCTTCACCCTCAGCCTAACCCTAACCCTAACCCTAACCCTAAACCTCACCCTATCCCTAACCCTAACCCTAACCCTAAACTTAACAGAAAACCTTAACTTCACCCTCACCCTCACCCTCACTATCAGCCTCACCCTAACCCTAACCCTAAACCTAACGCTCACACTCATCGTCACCCTCACCCTAACCCTAAACATAACCCTCTCCCTGACGCTAACCCTAACCTTAACCCTAACCCTAACCCTCTAACGCTAACCCTAACCCTCTAACCCTTACCCTAACCGTAACCCTAACCCTAACCCTAACACTCTAACCCTCACCCTCACCCTAACCCTAACCCTAACCCTAACCCTCACGCTCACCCCCCTAACCCTCACTCTCACCCTCACCCTTAACCTAAACCTAACCCTAACCCTAAAACTCACCCTCACCCTCACCTAACCTTATCCCTTCCCTCCCCCTCCCCCTCACCAACACCCTCACCCTCACCTTAACCCTAACCCTCACCTTAACACTAAACCTCACTCTAAACCTCACCCTCTACCTCACCCTCACCCTAAACTTAACCCTAACCCTAACCCTCACCCTCACCCTAACCCAAACCCTAACCCTAACGCTAACCCTAACCTTAACCCTCAGCCTCACACTAACTCAAACCTTACCTAAACATTACTCTCACCCTCACCCTCACCCTAACCCTAACCCTCACCTTAATACTAAACCTAACTCTAAACCTCACCCTCTACCTCACCCTCACCCTTAACCTAACACTAACCCTAACCCTCTAACCCTAACCCTAATCCTAACCCTAACCTTAACCCTAACCCTTACCCTAACCGTCTAACTCTAACCTTAACCCTAACCCTAACCCTCTACCCCTAACCCTCACACTGACCCTAAGCCTAACCCTAACCCTAACCCTCAAGGTCACCCTAACCCTCACCATGACCCTAACCCTCACCCTAACCTTTTCGCTCACCCTCACCCTAATCCTAACCCTAACTCTAACCCTAACGCCTAACCCTAACAGTAACCTTAAGCTAACCCTAACCCTAACACTAACCCTAACCCTAACCCTCTAACACTAAACCTAACCCTAACACTAACCCTAACCCTAACACTTACGCTCACCCTCACCCTCAACCTCACCCTCACCCTCACCCTAACTCTAACCCTAGCCCTAACCCTAAAAATAACCCTAACCCTCACCTTCACCTTCACCCTCACCCTCACCGTAACCATTGTCCTCACCCTAACCCTAACCCTAACCGTAACACTAATCCTAAGCCTAACCCTCATCTTCAACCTCACCCTCACCCTCACAATAACCCTAATCCTAACTCTAACCCTAACCCCTAACCCTAACCCTAAAACTAACCCTAACCCTAACCATAACCCTCTAACCCGTACCCTAACCCTAACACTAACTCTAACCCTCACCCTTACCCTCACCCTAACCCTCACACTAACCCAAGACCTAACCCTAACCCTAACCCTCAGTCTCAACTAAACCTAAACCTTACCCTAACCCTAACCCTAACCCTAACGTTAGCCCTCTAACCCTAACCCTAACGCTAACCCTAACCCTAACACTAACCCTAACCCTAACCTATACCCTCACTTTCACCCTCACCCTCACCCTAACATTAACCCTAACCGTAGCCTTAAACATAACGCTCACTCAAACCCTCACCCTCAACCTCACCCTAACTCTCACCCTCACCCCAACCCTAAACCTAACCCTAAACCTAACCCTCACCCTCACCCTCACCCTAACACTAACGCTAACCCTCACCCTCACACTCACCCTAACCCTAACCCTAACCCTTTTACCCAAACCCTAACCCTAACCCTAACCCTCTAACCTTAACGTAATCATAACCCTCTAACCCTAACACTCACCGTCACCCTAACCCTAACGCTAACCCTAACCCCAATCCCTAACCCTAATGATAACCCTAACACTAACCCTAACCCTAACCCTAACCCTAACCCTATAACCCTAACAATCTAACCTTAACCCTCACCCTAACCCTATAACCCTAACACTCTAACCCTAACCCTAACCCTAAGCTTAACCTAACCCTAAACCTAACCCTATCCCTAACCCTCTACCCCTAACACTAACCCTAACCTTAACCCTAACCCTTACCCTAACTGTCTAACCCTAACCCTAACAGTAACCCTAACCCTCTAACCCTAACCCTCACACTGACCCTAAGCCTAACCCTAACCCTAAACTCACGGTCACCCTAACCATAACCCTAACGCTAACCCTCACCCTAACCTTTACGCTCACCCACACCCTAACATTAACCCTAACTCTAACCCTAACACCTAACCCTAAAGGTAACCCTAAAACTAACACTAACCCTAATACTAACCCTAAACCTCTAACCCTAAACCTAAACCTAACACTAACTCTAACCCTAACACTACTGCTCACCCTCACCCTCAACCTCACACTCACCCTCACCCTAACTCTAACCCTAACCCTAACTCTAAGTCTCAACCCTCACCCTCACCCTAACCGTCGTCCTCACACTAACCATAACCTTAACCATAACACTAATCCTAACCCTAACCCTCATCTTCAACCTCACCCTCACCCTCATCCTAACCCTAACCCTAAACCTAACCCTCTATCCCTAACCCCTAACCCTAACTCTAACCCTATCCCTTTAACCCTAACCCTAACCTCACTCTCACCTTTACCCTCACCCTCACCCTAACACTAACCCTAACCCTAACCCTAACCCTAACCATAAGCCTCTAACCCTCACCCTCACCCTCACCCTCACCCTAAAGCTCACCCTCACCCTAACCCTAACCCTAACCCTCTAACCGTAACTGTCACCCTAACTCTACCGCTCTAACTCTAACCCTAACCCTAACCCTCTAAACCTAACCGACACCTAACCCTAAACCTAAACCTCACTGTCACCCTAAAACTAACCCTAACCCTAAACCTCACCCTAATATTTACGCTCACCCTCACCCTCACCCTATCCCTAACCCTAACTCTAACCCTAACCCCTAACCCTAACCATAACCCTAAAACAAACCCTAACTCTAACCCTAACCTTCTAACCCTAAACCTAACCCTAACCCTAACCTTAATCCTCTATCCCTAACCCCTAACCCTAACCCTCTAACCCTAACCATAACCCTAACCCTCACCCTCACCGTTACCCTCAACCTCATTCTCACCCTAACACTAACCCTAAACCTTACCCTACCCCTAACCCTAACCCTAAACCTCTAACCCTAACCCTCACCCTAACGTTAACCCTAATGCTAACCCTAACTGTCACCCTCACTCTAACCCTAACCCTAACCCTCACCCTCAACATCATCCTCACCCTAAACCTAACCCTAAACCTCAACCTCAGTCTCACCCTCACCCTCACACTATCCCTAACCCTAACCCTAACCTTAACCCTCTAACCCTAACCTTAACCCTAACCCTAACCCTCACCCTTACCCTCACCCTAACCTTAAACCTAACACAAAACTTAAACTTCACCCTTACCCTTAACCTCACTATCACCCTCACCCTAACCCTAACCCTAAACCTAACCCTAACACTCACCCGCACCCTCACCCTCACCAAAACCCTAACCTTCTCCCTGACCCTAACCCGACCTTAACCCTAACCCTAACCCTCTAACGCTAACCCTATGCTAACCCTAACCCTCTAATCCTTACCTAACCCAAACCCTAACCCTAAACCTAACACTCTAACCCTCTAACCCTAACCCTAACCCGAACCCTAACCATCTAATACTAACCCACACCCTCACCCTAAACCTAAACCTGAACCTAACCCTCACCCTCACCCTCACCCGAACACTCACCCTCACCCTCACCCTAACCCTAACCCTAACCCTAACCCTAACACTAACCTTCAACCTCACGCTCACCCTCACCCTAACCCTTCCCCTCCCCCTCACCCTCACCGTCACCCTCACCCTCACCCTAACCCTAACCCTCACCTTAACACAAAACCTCAAACTAAACCTCACCCTCTACCTCACCCTCACCCTAACCCTCACCCTAACTCTAACCCTCACCCTCTCCCTAACCCGAACCCTAACCTTAACCCTAATCCTAACCCTCAGCCTCACCCTAACCCTAAACCTTACCCTAATCCTCACTCTCCCCCTCCCCCTCACCCTCACTATAACCCTAACCCTAACCCTTAACCTAACCCACACCCTCACCTTCACCCAAACCCTATCCCTAACCCTAACCCTCACCCTCACCCTAACCCTAACCTAACACTCCAATCCTAACCCTAACCCTAACGTTAAACCTCTAACCCTAACCTTAACCCTAACACTAACACTAACCCTAACCCTAACCCTTACCCTAACACTCACCCTCACCCTCACCCTAACCCTAACCATAGCCTTAAACCTAATGCTCACTCAAACCCTCACCCTCAACCTCACCCTAACTCTCACCCTCACTCCAACCCTAAACCTAGCCCTAAACCTAACCCTTACCCTCACCCTCATCCTAACACTAACGCTAACCCTCACACTCACACTCACCGTAACCCTAAACCTAACCCTCTTGCCCAAACCCTAAACCTAACACTAACCCTCTAACCATAACGTAACCATAACCCACTAAACCTAACACTCACAGTCACCCTAACCCTAACCCTAACCCCAACCCCAACCCCTAACCCTAAACCTAACCCTAACCCTAATCCTCTAACCCTAACCCTAACACTAACCCTAACCCTTACCCTAACTAACTCTAACCCTAACCCTAACCCTAACCCACTAACCCTAACCCTCACACTGACCCTAAGCGTAACCCTAACCCTAAACCTCACGGTCACCTTAACCCTAACTGTAACCCTAAACCTCACCCTGACATTTACGCTCACCCTCTCCCTAACCCTAACCCTAACTCTAACCATAATGCCTAACGCTAACGGTAACCCTAAAGCTAACCCTAACCCTAACACTAACCCTAACCCTCTAACCCTAAACTGAACCCTAACACTAACCCTAACCCTAACCCTAACACTAACCCTCCCCCTGACCCTCAACCTCACCCTCACCCTCACAATAACTCTAACCCTAACCCTAACCCTCACCCTCACCCTCACCCTCACTCTCACGCTAATCGTCTTCCTCACCCTAACCCTAACCCTAACCCTAACCCTCTATCCCTAACCCCTAACCCTAACCCTATGCCTCTAACCCTAACCGTAACCCTAACCCTAACCCTCATTCTCACCCTTAACCTCACCCTCATCCTCACCCTAACACTAACCATAACCCTAACCCTAACCCTAACCCTAAGCCTTTAACCCTCACCCTCACCCTAAACCTAACCCTAACCCTAATCCTCACCCTCACCCTAACAATAACCCTAACCCTCTAAACATAACTGTCACCCTAACCCTACCCCTCTAACTCTAACCCTAACCCTAACCCTCTAAACCTACCCTAACCCTAAACCTAACCCTAACCATAAACTTCACCCTAATATTTACGCTCACCCTCACCCTCACCCTCACCCTAACCCTAACGCTAACTCTAACTCTAACCCCTAAACCTAACCGTAACACCAAAGCTAACCCTAACCTTATCCCTAACCCTAACCCTCTAACGCTAACCCTAACGCAAACCGTAACCCTCTAACCATAAACCTAACCCTAACACTAACCCTAACCCTAACTCTAACCCTCACCCTCACCCTCAACCTCACTCTCACCCTAACCCTAACCCACCCTAACCCTAACCCTAACCCTAACCCTCACCCTCATCCTCACCCTAACCGTTGTCCTCACCCTAACCCTACCCTTAACCGTAACACTAATCCTAACCCTAACCCTCACCTTCAACCTCACTCTCACCCTCACCCTCAACCTAACTCTAACCCTAACCCTAACCCTCTATCCCTAACCCCTAACACTAACCCTAACCCTATCCCTCTAACCCTAACCCTAACCCTAACCCTAAACCTCACTCTCACACTGACCCTCACCCTCACCCTCATCCTAACACTAACCATAACCCTAACCCTAACCCTAACCCTAACCCTCACCCTCACCCTCACCCTAACCCTAACCCTCTAACTATAACCGTCACCCTAACCCTACCCCTCTAACTCTAACCCTATCTCTAACCCTCTAAACCTAACCCTAACACTAAACCTCACGGTCACCCTAAATCTAACACTAACACTAAACCTCCACCTAACCTTTACGCTCACCCTCACCCTCACCCTCACGCTAACCCTAACCCTAACTCTAACCCTAACTTCTAAACCTAACTGTAAACCTAAAGCTAACCCTAACCTTAACCCTAACCCTAACCCTCTAACGCTAACCCTAACGCAAACCTTAAGCCTCTAACCCTTACCCTAAGCCTACCCCTAACCCTTACCCTAACACTCTAACCCTAACCCTAACCCTAACCCTAACCCTAAACCTAACCCTCACCTTCACCCTCACCCTAACCCTCACCCGCACCCTCACCCTCACCCTAAACCTAACCAGAACCCTAACCCTAACCCTAACACTCACCCTCACCCTCACCCTCACCCTAACCCTAACCCTTTCCCTCGCCCTCACCCTCACCATCACCATCACCCTCACACTTACCCTAACCCTGATCCTCACCCTCATCCTCACCCTAACCCTAACCCTTACCCTCACCCTCATCCTCACCCTCACCCTAACCCTAACCCTAACCCTCACCTTAACACTAAACCTCACTATAACCTCACACTCTACCTCACCCTCACCCTAAACCTAACCCTAAACCTAACTTTAACCCTTACCCTTACCCTAACCGTCTAACCCTAACTCTAACCCTAACCCTCACCCTCACCCTAACGCTAAACCTAACCCTAAAACTCACGGTCACCTTCACCCTAACCCTAATCCTAACGCTCACCCTCACCTTTTCGCTCACCCTCACCCTCACATTCACCCTAATCCTAACCCTAACTCTAACCCTAATGCCTAAACCTAACTATAACCCTAAAGCTAACCCTAACCATAACACTAACCCTAACCCTCTAACCCTAAACCTAAACCTAACACTACCCCTAACCCTAACACTAACCCTCAACCTCAAGCTCACCCTTACCTTCACCCTTATTCTAACTCTAACCCTAAACCTAACCCTAACCCTAACCCTCACCCTCACCATCACCATCACCCTCACCCTAACCGTCGTCCTCACCCTAACCCTAACCCTAACCGTAATTCTAATCCTAAACCTATCCCTCACCTTCAACCTCACCCTCAACCTACCCCTACCCCTACCCCTAACCCTGACCCTCTATCCCTAACCCCTAACCCTAACTCTAACCCTCAAACCCTAACCCTAACCATAACCCCAACCCTTACCCTCACCCTTACCCTCACCCTCACCCTAACACTAATCATAACCCTAACTCTAACCCTAACCCTAAACATAACCCTAAGCCTCTAACCCTAACCCTAACCCTCACCCTCACCCTCACCCTCACCCTAACCCTAACCCTAATCCTAACACTAACCCTCACCCTCTCCCTCAACCTCATCCTCACCATAAACCTAACCCTAAACCTCACCCTCACCCTCACCCTCACATTAAACCTAACCCTAACCCTAACCCTAACCCTAACCCTAAATCTAACCCCTAATCCTAACTGAAACCCTAAAGCTAACCCTAAGCCTAACACTCTAAACCTAACCCTAAACATAACCCTAACCCCAACCTTCTAACCCTAACCCTAACGCTAACCCTAACCTCTAACCCAAACCCTCACCCTAACCCTAACCCTAACCCTAACCCTCACCGTCACACCCCCAACCCGCACTCTCACCCTCACCCTAAACCTAACCCTAACCCTAACCCTAACACTCACCCTCACCCTCACCCTAAACCTAACCCTAACCCTTCCCCTCTCACTCACCCTCACCATCGCACCTCACCCTAACCCTAACCCTAACCCTCACCCTCACCCTCACCCTCTCCCTCACCCTAACCCTAACCCTAACCCTAACCTCAAACTCACCCTCAACCTCACCGTAACCCTACCCCTAACCTTAACCCTAACCCTAACCCTAACCCTCACCCTCACCCTTACACTCACCTCCCCCTAACCATAACCCTAACCCTCACCCTCACTCTAATTCTAACCCTAACCCTTACCCTCACCCTCACCCTCACTCTCACCCTCACCCACACCCTCACACTCTCCCCAACCCTAACCCTAACCCTAACCTTAACCCTAACTCTAACCCTAACCTTAACCCTCTAACACTAACTATAACCCTAATGGTCTAACCCTAACCCACACCCTAACTCTAACCCCAACCCTAACACTAACCCTAACCCTCACCCTCACCCTAACCCTAACAATAACCCTAAGCCTCATCCTCACCATCACCCTAACCCTAACCCTCACCCTCACCCTCCCTTCAACCTAACACTAACCCTAATCCTCTGCCTCACCCTCAACCTAACCATAACCCTAACCCTAACCCTAACCCTCACCCTCACCCTCACCCTCACCCTCACCCTAACCCTAACCCTAAACATAACCCTAGCCCTAACCCTAACCCTCTAACCCTAACCCTAACCGAAACCCTCTAACCCTAACCGTAAACCTAACCCCAACCCTAACCCTAACCCTTTGCCACAAACCTTAACCCTAACCCTAACCTAACACTCACCCTCACCCTCAACCACACCCTAACCCTCACTCTAACCGTAACTATAAACCTCACACTCAATCCATCTCTAACCCTAACCCTAACCCTCACTCTCACCCTCACCCTAACTCTAACCCTAACCCTAAACCTAACCCTCACTCTCACCATCACACTCACCCCAACCCTAACCCAACCCTAACCCTAACACTAACCCTCTAACTCTAACACTAACCCTAACCATAAACTCCACCCTCATGCTCATTCTAAGCCTAACCCTAACCCTCACCCTAAACCTAACCCTGACCCTCACACTCAACCTCACCCTCAGACTCAAACGAACCCTAACCCTAAACCCAACCCTCACACTCACCCTCAAACTCACCCTCATTCTCACCCTCACCCTCACCCTAACCCTAACCGTCACCCTCACCCTCATCCTCACCCTGATTTAAACCCTAAACCTAACCCTAACCCTAAATCTAACACTCTAACCCTAACCCTAAACCTAACCCTAATCCTAACCTTCTAACCCTAAGCCTAACCCAACCCTAACCCTAACCCTCTAACACTAACACTAACCCCAACCCTAACCCTCTAACCATAACCCTCATCCTCACCCTAACCCTAACCTAACACTATCCCTCACCCACACCCTCACCGTCACCCTCACGCTAACTCTGACACTAAACCTCCCCCTCCACGTACCCCTCCCCTAACCCTAACCCCAACCCTAACCCTAACCGTAACCCTTACCCTAACGCTCTAAACTTAACTATAACCCTATCCTTAACCCTAAACCTAACCCTAACCCTAACCCTCACACTCACCTTCACGTTCACGCTCACCCTGACTCTGACCCTAACCCTCACCATAAACCTAACCCTAACCCTAAACCTAACCCTCACTCTCACCCTCACCCTTACCCTCACCATAACCCTAACCATAACTCTAAATCTAACACTCTAACCTTAACCCTAACCCTAACACTAACCATAACCTTAACCCTAACCCTATTTATAACCCTAACCCTAACCCTCACCCTCACCCTAAACTTAACCCTAACCCTAACCATCACCCTCACCCTCACCCTCACCCTAACCATAAACCTAACCCGCACGCTCACCCTCAACCTAACCCTAACCCTAACCCTCACCCTCACCCTCACCCTTACCCTAACCCTAATCCTCACCCTCACCCTCACCCTAACCCTAACCCTAATCCCCATCCCCCCTCACTCTCACCCTCACCCTCACACTAACCCTAACCCTAACCCCAAACCTAACCCTCTAACCCTAACACTAAACCTAAACCTATCCTAACCCTAAACATCACACTCAACCACACCCTAAACCTAACCCTAACCTAACCCTCTCCCTCACCCTTACCCTCACCATAAGCCTAACCCTCACCCATACCCTAACCCTAAACCTAACCTTCACTCTCACCCTCACTGTCACCATAACCCTAACCCTAACCCTAAACTTAACCCTAACCCTAACCAGTCACCCTAAACCTAACCCTAACCCTCATCCTCACCCTCACCCTCACCCTCACACTAACCATAACCCTAGCCCTAACCCTCTAAATCTAACCCTAACCAAACCCTAACCGTAACTCTAACCCTAACCCTAATCCTCAACCTCACCCTCACACTCACCCTCAACCTCACCCTCACCCTAACCCTAACCCTAACCCTCACCCTTACCTTCACCTCACCCTCACCATCACCCTCACCCTAACCCTAACCATAACCCTAACCCTAAAACTCACCATCACCCTCAACCTAACCCTAACCCCAACCCTAACCCTAACTCTAACCCTAACCCTCTAACCCTAACCCTAAACCTAACCCTCTAAACCGAATGATAACTCTAATCCTAACCCTAACCCTAATCCTCTAACCCTAACCCTAACTATAACCCTAACCCTATCCCTCTAACCCTAACCTTAACACTAACACTCTAACCATAACCCTAAACCTAACACTAACCCTCTAAAACTAACCCTAACCATAAAACTAACACTCTAACCCTAACCAACACCCTCACCCTAAACCTAACTCTAACCCTAACCCTAAACCTAACCCTAACCCTAATCCTAACCTTAATGCTCACCCTCACCCTCACCATCATCCTAACCCAAACACTCACCCTCATCCTCAACCTAACCAAACTCTAACCCTAACCCTAAGCCTAACCCTCACCCTCACCCTCAACCTCAATCTCACGCTTACCCTAACCCTAATCCTAAACCTCACCCTCCACCTCAACCTCACCCACACCCTCATACTCACCCTAACCCTAACCCTATCCCTAACCATAACCATAACTCTCACCCTCACCCTAACCCTAACTCTAATACTAACCCTAACCCTCTAATCCTAACCATAACCCTAATCCTCTAACCCTAACCCTAACCCTAACTCTAACCCTAACACTAACCCTAACCCTCATGCTCACCCTCACTCTAAACCTCACCCTAACCCTAACCCTAACCCCAACTCTAACCCTAACCCTCACCCTCACATTCTAACCATAACCCTAAACCTAAACCTCACCCTCACCCTCACCCTCACCCTCACACTCACCCTCACCCTCACCCTAACACTAACCCTAACCCTAACCCTAACCCTCTAACCCTATCTGTAACCCTAAGCCGAACCCTAACCCTACCCCACTACCACTAACCCTAACCCTAACCTTAACCCTAACCCTGACACTCACCCTCACCCTCACCCACAAACTAACCCTCACCCTAAACGTAACCCTATCCCTCACCCTCACCCTAACCCTAACCCTCAAACTCATCCTCACCAAATATTCACCCTAAACCTAACCCTAGCCCTAATCCTAATACTAACCCTCACCCTATCCCTAACCCTAACCCTCACCCTCACCCTCATCCTCACCCTAACCCTAACCCTAACCCTATCCCTAACTTGGACCCTAACCCTAACCCTCTCCCTCACCCTCATCATAACCCTAACCCTAACTATCACACTCACCCTCACCTCCCCCTAAACATAACCCTAACCCTCACCCTCACTCTAATCCTAACCCTTACCCTTAGCCTCACCCTCACCCTCACCCTCACACTCAACCTCACACTCACCCCAATCCTAACCCTAAACCTAACCTTAACCCTAACTCTAACCCTAACTTTAACCCTCTAACACTAACCATAACCCTAATCGTCTAACCCTAACCCTCACCCTAACACAAACTCTAACACTAACACTAACCCTAACCCTAACCCTCACCCTCACCCTCACCCTAACCCTAACCATAACCCTAACCCTCACCCTCACCGTCACCCTAAACCTAACCCTCACCTCACCCTCACCCTCAATCTAACCCTAACCCTAATCCTAACCCTCACCCTCAACCTAAGCATAACACTAACCCTAATCCTCACCCTCAGCCTCACCCTCACCCTAACCCTAACCCTAACCCTAACCCTCTAACCCTAACCCCAACCGAAACCCTCTAACCCTAACCATAACCATAACCCCAACACTAACCCTAACCCTCTACCACAAACCCTAACCCTATCCCTAACCTAACACTCACCCTCACCCTCAACCACACCCTAACCCTCACTCTAACCATAACCCTAACCCTCACAGTCAATCTATCTCTAAACCTAACACTAACCCTCACCATCACCCTCACCCTAACCCTAACACTAACCCTAAACCTAACCCTCACCCTCACACTCACCCTAACCCTAACGCTAACCCTAACCCTAACACTAACACTAACCCTCTAACCCTAACACTACCCCTAACATTAAACCTCACCCTCACCCTCACTCTAACCCTAACCCTAATCCTAACCCTAACCCTCACCCTAACCCTAACCCTAACCCTCACACTCACCCTCACCCTCAGCCTCACCCTAACCCTAACCCTAACCCTAATCCTCACACTCACCCTCATACTCACTCTCACCTTCACGCTCACCCTAACACTAATGCTAAGCGTCACCCTCACCCGCACCCTCACCCTCATTTAAACACTAATCCTAACCCTAAACCTAACACTCTAACCCTAACCCTAAAACTAACCCTAACCCTAACCCCCTAACCCCAAGCCTAACCCAACCCTAACCCTAACCCTATAACCGTAACCCTAACACCAACCCTATCCCTTTAACCTTAAACCTCTTCCTCACCCTAACCCTAACCCTAACCCTATCCCTCACCCACACCCTCACCCTCACCCTCACCCAAACCCTAACACTAAACCTCACCCTCTCCTCACCCTCATCCTAACCCTAACCCCAACCCTAAACCTAACCCTAACCCTTACCCTAACCACCTAAACTTAATCCTAACTCTATCCCTAACCCTAACACTAACCCTAACCCTCACACTCACCTCCACCCTCACCCTCACCCTAACCCTCACCCTAAACCTAACCCTAACCCTAAACCTAACCCTCACTCTCACACTCACCCTTACCCTCACCATAACCCTAACCATAACCCTACCCCTCACCATCACCCTCACCCTCACCCTCACCGTCACCCTCACCCTAACCCTAACCCTAAACCTAACCCTAACCCTAACCCTAACACTCTCACCCTAACCCTAACCCTAACCCTAACCCTCTAACCATAGCCTTAACCCTAAACCGAACCCTAACCCTAACCCTGTACCACAAACCCTAACCCTAACCCTAACCCTAACCCTCACTCTAACCATAACCCTAACCCTCACCCTCACTCTATCTCTAACACTAACCCTAAACCTCACCCTCAACTTCACCCTAACCCTAACCCTAACCCTAAATCTAACCCTCACCCTCAACTTCACCTTAACCCTAACCCTAACCCTAAATCTAACCCTCACCCTCACCCTCACACTCACCCTAACCCTAACCTTAACCCTAACCCTAACCCTAACCCAACCCAAACACTAACCCTCTAACCCTAACCCTAACCCTAACTCTAACCCTCTAATCCAAACCATAACCCTAATCCTCTAACCCTCACCCTAACCTAACCCTAACTCTAACCCTAACCCTAACTTTAACCCTCTCCCTCACTCTCACCCTAACCCTAAGCCTAACCTTAACCCTCTCCCTCACTCTCACACTCACCCTAACCCTCACCCTAACCCTAACCCTTAACCTAACCCTAAACCTAACCCTAACCCTCTAACCCTAACCCTAACCCTAACCCTAAACCTCACCCTCACGCTCACCCTCACCCTCACCCTAACCCTAACCCTAACACTCACCCTCACCCTCACCGTCTCTGTCACCCTAACCCTCACCCTAGCCCTAAACCTAACCCTAAACCTAACCCTAACCCTCACCCTCACCTCACACTCACCCTCACCCTAACCCTAACCCTCACCTTCAAACTCACCCTCAACAAAACCCGAACCTAACCCTAACCCTAACCCTCACCCTTTAACCCTAACCCTAACCCTAACTCTAACCCTAACCATCTCCCTAACCCTAAATGTTACCTTCACCGTCATCCTCACCATCACCCTCACCCTAAAACTAAAACTATCCCTCACCCTCACCCTCAACCTCACCCTCACCGTCACCCTCATCCTCACCCTAACCCTTTCCTTAACCCTAACCCTTACCCTAACCCTCACCCTCACCATAACCCTAATCCTAACCTTAATCCTCACCCTCACCCTCACCCTATCTGTAACACTAACCAAAACCCTCTAACCCTAACCCTAACCCTAAACCTCAACTTCACCTTCACACTCACCCTCACCGCACCCTCACCCTAACCCTAACCCTAACCCTGACACTCACCCTCACCCTCCCCATCCCCCTCACCCTAACCCTAACCCCAACCTTAACCCTAAGCCTAACCCTAAACCTAACTCTCTAACCCTAATCCTAACCCTAACCCTGACCCTCTAAACCTAGCCCTAACGCTAATCCTAACACTAACACTAACCATCTAAGACTAACCCTAACCCTAATCCTAATCCTAACACTCTAACCCTAAACCTAACCCTAACCCTCAAACCTTAACCGTAACCCTAACCCTAACATTAACGCTCTAACCCAAACCCTAACTCTAACATTAAACCTAACCCTAACCCTATTCCTAACCCTAACCCTAACCCTAATCCTCACCCTCACCCTCACCTTAACCCTCACCCTCACCCTCATCCTCAACCTCAACCTAACCATAACCCTAACCCTAACGCTAACCTAAACCTCACCCTCACCCTCACAGTTATTCTAACCCTAACCCTCACCCTAACACTAACCCTAACCCTACCATTAACCCTCAGCTTCACCCTCAACCTCACCCTAACGCTAACACTGACCCTAACCCTCACCCTCACCCACACCTCACCCTCACCCTAACCCTAACCCTCACCCTAATCCTATCCCTAACCCTAACCCTAACCCAAACCCTCACCCTCACCCTCACTCTCACCCTCACCCTCACCCTCACCCTCACACTAACCCCAACCCTAACCCTAACCCTAACCCTCTAACCATAACCATAACCCTAATACTCTAGCCCTAACCCAAACACTAACCCTAACCCTAACACTAATCCCAACCCTAACACTAACCCTAACCCTCACCCTCACCCTAACAATAACCCTAAACCTCACCCTCACAATCACCCTAAACCTAACCCTCACCCTCACCCTCACACTAACCCCAACCCAAACCCTAACTCTAAGCCTAACCCTAACCCTAACCCTCAGCCTCACCCTCAACCTAACCATAACCCTAACCCTAACCCTCACCCTCACCCTCACCGACACCTTCAACCTAAGCCTAACCCTAAACCTAACCCTAACCCTATCCCTCTAACCCTAACCCTAACCCTCTAACCCTAACCCTAACCCTAAACTAACACTCACCCTCACCCTCAACCACAACCTTACTCTCACTCTAACCGTAACCCTAACCCTCACCCAGACTCTCTCTCTAACCCTAACCCTAACAGTCACAGTCACCCTCACCCTCACCCTAACCCTAACCCTAACCCTAACCCTAACCCTAAACATAACCCTCACTCTCACCCTCACACTCAACCTAACCCTATACCTAACCCTAACCCTAACACTAACCCTCACCTAACTCTAACCCTCACAATCATTCTCACCCTCAGCCTCACCCTAACTCTAACCCTAACCCTAACCCTCACACTCACCCTCAAACTCACCCTCACCCTCACCCTAACCATCATCTCACCCTCACCCTCATCCTCATTTAAACCCTAACCCAAACCCTAACCCTAAACCTAACACTCTAACCCTAACCCTAAAACTAACCATAACCCTAAACCACTAACCCTAACCCTCACCCTCACCCTCAACCTCACCCTAACCCTAACCCTAACCCTAACTCGAACCCTAACCCTAACCCTAACTATCACCATCACCCTCAACCTCATCCTCACCATCACCCTAACAATTAACCTAACCCTAATCCTCTTACCCTCAACATAACCCTAATCGTCTAAACGTAACCCTAATTCTAACCCTAACCCTAACACTCGACCTCATCCTCACTCTCGAAATCACCCTAACCTTCACCCTAACCCGAACCCTCACTCTCACCCTCACCCTAAACCTAACCCTAACACTCACCCTCACCCTCACCCTCACACTCACCCTCAACCTCTACCTCTCCCTAACCCTCACAAGCCCTAACCCTAAACCTAAACCTCTAACCTAATCCTAACCCTATCCCTAAGCCTCTAACCCTAACCCTAACCCTAACCCTCACCCTAACCCTCTAACCCTAACCCTAACCCTATCCTTCTAACCCTAACCCTAACCCTCTAACACTAACCCTAACCCTAACGCTAACCCTAACCCTCATCCTCATCCTCACACTCACCCTCACCCTAACCCTAACCCTAATCCTAACCCTCACCATCACACTCAACCTCACACTCACACTCACCCTCACCCTAACCATAACGCTAATCCTAACTTTCTAACCCTAACCATAACCCTAATCCTCTAACCCTAACACTAACCCTCACGCTCAACCTCACCCTCACACTCAATCTTACCCAAATCCTAACCCTCACCCTCACCCTCACCCTCACCATAACCCTAACCCTAATCCTAACTCTAACCCCTAACCCTAACCCTAAACCTAACACTAAAGCTAACGCTAACCGTATCCCTAACCCTAACCCTAACCCTCACCCTCTAACCCTAACCCTAACCCTAACCCTAACTCTAACCCTAACCCTCACCCTAACCCTAAACCTTACCCCCACCATCATCCTCACCATCAACCACACCCTAAAACTAAAATTATCACTCACACTCACCCTCAACCTCACCCTAACCCTAAGCCTAACCCTAACTCTAACCCTAACCCTAACACTAACCATCACCATCACCCTCAACCTCATCCTCACCCTCACCCTAACAATTAACCTAACCCTAACCCTCTAACCCTCAACATAACCCTAATTCTCTAACTGTAACCCTAACCCTAACCCTTGCCCACACGCTCACCCTCAACCTCACCCTAAACCTAACCCTAACACTAATCCTAGCCCTCTCCCTCACCCTCACCCTCACCCTCAACCTAACCTTAACAATAACCCTAACCCTCACTGTCACCCTCACCCTCACCCTCATCCTAACCCTAACCCTAACCCTCACTCTCACCCTCACCCTAAACCTAACACGAACCCTAAGCCTGTAACCCTAATCCTAATCCAAACCCTAACCCTAAAACTAACCCTAACCCTAACCCTTTATCGCTAACCTTAACCCCATCCCTAACCCTCTAACCCTAACACTGACCCTCACCCTAAACCTAACCCTAACACTCACCCTCACCATCACCCTCATCCTAAACCTAACCCTAACCCTAACCCTAACCCTCACACTAAACCTCACCCTTACCCTCATACTAACCCTCCCCCTCCTCCTCCCCCTCACCCTAACCCTTACCCCAACCCTAACCCTGACACGAACCCTAACCCTGTAACCCTAATCCTAATCCAAACCCTAACCCTAAAACTAACCCTAACCCTCTAAAGTAAAACTAACCCTAACCCTAACCCTAACCCTCTAACGCTAACCCAAACCCCATCCCTAACCCTCTAACCATAACACTGAACCTCACCCTAAACCTAACCCTAATGCTCACCCTCACCCTCACCCTCATCCTAACCATAACCCTAACCCTAACCCTAACCCTCATACTAAACCTCACCCTTACCCAAACCCTGACCCTAACCCTAAACCTCACCCTCACCCTCACCCTCAACTTAACCCTAACCCTAACCCTCACCCTCAAACTCACCCTCACCCTAACGCTAATCCTAAACCTAAACATAACCATAACCCTAATCCTCACCCTCACCCTCTCCCTCACCCTCACCCTAAGCCTAACCCTAACTCTAACCCTAACCCTCTAACCCTAACCATAACCCTAATCCTCTAACCCTAACCCTAACACTAAGCCTAACCCTAAACCTAACCCTAACCCTAACACTTACACTAACCCTAACCCTCAACCACACCCTAACTCTAACTATAACCCTAAACCTCACCTTCAGACTCACCCTAACCCTAACCCTAACCCTCACCCTCACCCTCACCCTAAGCCTAAGCCTAAGCCTAAACCTAACCCTCACCCTCACCCTCAACCTAAAAATAACCCTAACCCTAACCCTGACCCTCACCCTCAACCTAACCATAACCCTAACCCTAACCCTCACCCTCACCCTCACCCTCACCGTCACACTCATCCTGACCCTAACCCTAATCCTAATCCAAACCCTGACCCTCTAACCCTAACCCTAACCCTAACACTCTAACCCAAACTGTAACACTAACCCGAAACTAATAATAACCAGCTACCACTAACTTTAACCATAACCCTAACCCTCACCCTCACCCCAACCCTAACCCTAACCCTAACCCTAACACTAACACTCTAACCCTAACCCTCACCCTCAACCTAAACCTAACCCTAAATCTAACCCTCTAACCCTACCCCTAAACCTAAACCTAACCCTAACCCTAACCCTAACCCTAACGCTATCCCTAACCCTAACCGTCAACCTCACTGTCACCCTCCCCCTCCCCCTCTACCTCCCCCTAACCCTAACCCCAACCCTAAACCTAACCCTCTGAACCTAACCCAAATCCTAATCCTAACCCTCTAAACCGTGCCCTAACCATAATCCTAACCCTAACACAAGCCCTCTAACCCTAACCCTAACCCTAACCCTCTAACTGTAACCCTAACCCTAAACCTAACCCTCTAACCCTAACCCTAACCCTAACCCTAACACTCTAACCCTAACCCTCACCCTCACCCTATACCTAACCCTAATTCTAACCCTCTAACCCTACCCCTAAACCTAAACCTAACCCTAACACTAATCCTATTCCTAACCTTAAACTTACCCTCAACCTCACCCTCGCCCTAACCCTAATCCTCATCCTCACCCTCACCCTCACCCTAATCCTAACCCTTGCCCTAATCCTAACCCTAACACTAAGCCTAACTCTAACCGTCTAATCCTAACCTTAAACCTAACCCTCACCCTCAACCTCAACCTCACCCTCACCCAAACCCTAACACTAACCCTCACCCTAACCCTCACCATCATCCTCAACCTCACCATCACACTCACCCTCACCCTAACCGTAACCCTAATCCTAAACCTCCAACCCTAACCATAACCCTAATCCTTTAACCC
>NC_143521.1:0-70000 GCF_031878675.1 Megascapheus bottae | reverse complement strand
TCAACCTCAACCTCACCCTCACCCAACCCCTAACACTAACCCTAACCCTAAAACTAAACCTAACCCTCATCATAACCCTCAACCTCACCCTCACCCTCACCCTCATCCTAACCCTAACCATAACCCCAATCCTCTAACCCTAACCCTCTAATCCTAACCCTAACCCTAACCCTCTAACCCTAACCCTAACCCAAACCCTAACCCTAAACCTCACACTCACCCTAACCCTAACCCCAACCCTAACCCAAACCCTCTAAACCTAACCCCAACCCTAACCCTAACCCTAAACCTCAACCTCACCCTCATCCTTACCCTAACCCTAACCCTCACCCTGACCCTAACCCTAACCCTAATCCTCACCCTAAACCTCACCCTCAACATCACTCTCACCCTCACCCTAATCCTTACCATATCCCTAACTCTAACCATAACCCTTACCCTCACTCTCACCCTCAATCTCACTCTCACCCTCACCCTAACCCTAACCCTCTAACCCTAAACATAAATCTAATCCTCTAAAACTAACCCTATCCTAAAAATAAACCTAACCCTAACCCTCAACCTAACACTAACCATAATCCTCACCCTCACCCTAAACCTAACCCTGACCCTAACCTTAACCCTAACCCTAAAAATAACCATAACCCTAACACTAACACTAACCCTCTAACCCTAACACAAACGCTAACCCTAACCCTAACCCTAACCCTCACCCTCAACCTCACCCTCACCCAACCCCTAGCACTAACCCTAAACCTAACCTTAAACCAAACCCTCATCATAACCCTCAACCACACCCTCACCCTCACCCTCATCCTAACCCTAACCATAACCCTAATCCTCTAACACTAACCCTCTAAACCTAACCCTAACCCTAACCCTCTAACCCTAACCCTAACCCAAACCCTAACCCTAAACCTCACACTCATCCTCGCCTTAACCCTAACCCTAACACTAACTCTCACCCTCACCCTCACCCACACCTTCAGCCTCACCCATACCCTCACACTAACCCTAACCCTAACCCTAACAATAACCCTCTAACCCTAACCCTCACCCTACCCTAACCCTAACCCTAACCCTCACCCACACCCTCATGCTAACCCTCACCCTAACCCTAAACCTAGCCCTAAACCTCACCTTCACCCTCACCTTCAGCCTAACACTAAACATAACCCTAACCCTCACACTCCTCCTCACCCTCACACTAACCCTAACCCCAACCCTAACCCTAACCCGAACCCTAACCCTGTAACTCTAATCCTAATCCTTATCCTAACCCTAACTCTAACACTAACCCTAACCCTCTAACCGTAAAACTAACCCTAACCCTAACCCTAACCCTCTATAGCTCACACTAACCCTAACCCTAACCCTGTAACCCTAGCACTGACCCTCACCCTAACCCTAATCCTAACCCTCACCCTCACCCTCACACTAAACCTCACTCTTACCCTCACCCTAACCCTAACCCTAAAGCTCACACTTACCCTCACCCTCAACTTAACCCTAACGCTAACCCTAACCCTAACCCTAACCCTCACACTCACACTCAAACTCACCCTCACCCTAACGCTAACCCTAACCCTAATCATAACCATAACCATAAACTTCATCTTCACCCTCTCCCTCACCCTAAGCCTAACCCTAACTCTAACCGTAACCCTAACCCTCTAACCCTAACCAAAACCCTAATCCTCTAACCCTAACACTAACACTAACCCTAACCCTAAACCTAACCCTAACACTAACCCTAACCCTCAACCTCACCCTAACCCTAAACCTAACCCTCACCCTCACGCTCAACCTCACCATAACCCTAACCCTAAATCTCACCCTCACCCTCACCCTCACCGTCACACTAACCCTAACCCTAACCCTCTAACCCTAACCCTAACCCTAAGCCTTTAACCCTAACCGTAACCCTAACCCGAACCCTAACAATAACGCTCTATCACTAACCGTAAACATAACCCTACCCCTAACCCTCACTCTCACCTAACCCTAACCCTAACCCTAACCCTAACACTAACACTAACACTCTAACCCTAAACCTCACCATCAACCTAAACCTAACCCTAACCCTAAACCTCTAACCGTACCCCTAGACCTAAACCTAACCCTAACCCTAACCCTATCCCTAAACCTAACCCTCAACCTCACCCTCTCCCTAACCCTAACCCTCAAACTCACTCACTCCCTCCCCCTCCCCCTAACCCTAACCCCAACTCTAGCCCTAACCCTAACCCTAAACCAAACCCTCTAAACCTAACCCAAATCCTAACCCTAACCCTCTAAACCTTGCCCTAACCCGAATCCTAACCCTAAACCTAACCCTTTAACCCTAACCCTAACCCTAACCCTAAACCTCTAACTCTATACCTAACCCTAACCCTAACGCTAACCCTTACTCTAACGCTAACACTAATTCTATTCCTAACCCTAACCCTAACACTCACCCTCACCCTAACCCTAACCCTAACCCTAACCCTAACACTAACACTAACACTCTAACCCTAACCCTCACCCTAAACCTAACCCTAATTCTAACCCTCTAACCCTACCCATAAACCTAAACCTAAACCTAACCCTAACCTTATTCCTAACCCTAACCCTTAACCTCACCCTCACCCTCACCCTAACCCTAATCCTCAAACTCACCCTCAATCTCAACCTAATCCTAACCCTCACCCTAATCCTAACACTAACACTAACCCTAACTCTAACCGTCTAACCTTAACCCTAAACCTAATGTTCACCCTCAACCTCAACCTCACCCTCACCCAAACCCTAACACTAACCCTAACCCTAACCCTAAACCGAACCCTCAACATCACCCTCAACCTCACCTTCACCCTCATCCTAACCGTAACCATAACCCTAACCCTCTAACCCTCTAACCCTAACTATAACCCTAATCCTCTAACCCTTATCCTCTAACCCTAACCCTAACCTTAACCCTCTAACCCTAACCCTAACCCTAACCCTAAACCTCACACTCACCATTGTCTTAAACCTAAACCTAACCCTAACCCTCACCCTCACCCTCACGCTCAGCCTCACCAATACCCTCACATTAACACTAACCCTAACCCTAACCCTAACCCGCACCCTCACACTCACCCTAACCCTAACCCTAACCCTCATCATCACTCTCACTCTCACTCTCACCCTTACCCTAACCCTAACCCTAACCTTAAACCTAACCCTAACCGTAAACCTAACCCTAACCCTAGCCCTCTAACCCAAACCCTAACCCGACCCCTAAACCTCTACTCCCAAACCTAACCCTAACCCTTACCTTAACCCTAACCCTTACCCTCAAATTCACACTCACCCTAACCCAAACCCTAAACCTAACCCTAACCCTCACCCTGAAGCTAACCCTAACCCTAACATAACCCTCATGATTACCCTCACCCTCACCCTAACCCTAACCCTCACCATAACCCTAACCCTAAACATAAGCCTAACCCTTACCCTCACACTCACCCTCACCCTAACCCAAACCCTAACCCTATCCCTAACCCTCTAACCCTAACCATAACCCTAACCCTCTAACCCTAATCTTAACCTAAGCCTAACCCTAACCTTAAGCCTAACCCTAAACCTAACACTAACCTTACCCTCACCCTCACCCTAATCCTAACCCTAACCTTAACCCTAACCCTCACCCCTCACCCTCACTCTCAACCTCATCCTCACCCTCAACTTAACCCTAACCCTAACGCTAAACCTAACCCTCTAACCCTAACCCTAACCCTCACCTTCACCCTCCCTCACCCTAACCCTAACCCTAACTCTAAACCTATCCCTAACCCTCTAATCCTAACCATAACCCTAATCCTCTAAACCTAATCCTAACCTAACCTTAACCCTAACTCTAAAACTAAAACTAACCCTAACCCTAACCCTCACCCTAACCCTCAACCTCATCCTCACACTCACACTCACCCTCACCCTCAACCTAACCCTAACCCTAACCCTAAACAAACCCTCTAACACTAATCCTAACCCTAACCCTCACCCTCACCCTCACTCTCACCCTAACCCCAACCCTAACCATAACCCTCACCCTCATCCTCACCCTAAACCTAACCCTAACCAGAACCCTCACCCTCACCATCACTCTCACCCTCACCCTTACCCTAACCCTAACCCTAACCTATAACCTTAACCCTAACTCTAAACCTAACCCTAAACTAACACTCTAACCCTAACCCTAAACTTAACCCTAACACTCTAACCCTAACCCTAACCCTCTAACCCCAACCCTAACCCTAACCCTACCACTCACCCTCAACCTCACCCTCACACTCACCCTAACCCTAACACTAACCCTAACCCCTATCCCTATCCTTAACCCTGACCATCACTGTCAATCTCACCCAAATCCTCAGTCTAACCATAAACCTATCCCTGCCCCCTCTAACCCCTAACCCTAACCCTAAGCCTCTAACCTTAACACTAACCCTAACGCTAACCCTAACCCTCTACCCCTAACCGTAACCCTATCCCTAACCCTCACCCTCACCCTCACCCTAACCCTAATCCTAACTCTAACCCTCATCATCACCCTCACGATAACCCTTACCCTAATCCTAACATTAACCTTAACCCTAACCGTAACCCTAACCCTAACCCTCTATCCCTAACCCCTAACCCTACCCCTAACCCTCTAACCATAACCTTAACACTAACCCTAACCTCTCTAACCCCAACACTAACACTAACCCTAACCCTAACCATGACCATAAAACTAAACCTAACACTCTAACCCTAACCCTAACCCTCAACCTCAGCCTAACCCTCACCTTCACCCTAATCCTAACCTAACCCTAACCCGCACCCTCACCCTCACCCTAACTCTAACCCTAACCCTCACCATCACTCTCACTCTCACCCTTACCCTAACCCTAACCCTAACCTTAAACCTAACCCTAACCCTAACACTCTAACCCTAACCCTAACCCTAACTCTCTAACCCTAAACTTAACCATAGCCATATAACCCCAACCCTAAACCTAACCCTAACCCTAACACTGACCCTCACCCTCAAACTCACCATCATCCACACCCTCACCTAACCCTAAACCTAACCCTAACCCTCACCCTCACCCTCACCCTAACCCTAACCCTATCCCTAACCCTAACACTCACCCTCACCCTCACCTTAACTCTCACCCTAACCCTAACTCTAACCTTGTAACCCTAACTCTAATCCTAACCCTAACCCTCTAACTCTAACCCTAAACCTAACCCTCACACTCACTCTCACACTCACCCTCACCCTACCCCTAACTCAAACCTAAACCTCACCCTCACCCTCACCCTCAAACTCAACCTTACCCTAACCCAAACCCTAACACTAACACTAACCCTCACCCTCACCCTCACCCTCACCGTCACCCTAAACCTAACCCTAACCCTAAACCTCACCATCACCCTCAACCTCACCCTCAACCTTACCGTCACCCTAACCCTAACTCTAACCCTAACCCTCTATAACCTGACCCTAACCCTAACCCTCACCCTCACCTTCACCCTCACCCTCACCCCAACCCTAATCCTCACCCTAACCCGAACCCTAAAGCTCTTACTCACCCTCACCCCTCACCCTCAACCTAATCCTAACCAGAACCCGAACCCTCACCCTCAACCTCCGCCTCACCCTTACCCTACCCCTAACCCTCACCCTAACCCTAACCCTAATCCTGAACCTAATCCTCACCCTCAACCTCACCCTCACCCTCACTCTAATCCTAGCCCTGGCACTAACTGTAACCATAAACCTAACCCTAACTCTCACCCTCACCCTCATCTTAACCCTAACTCTAACTCTAACACTCTAACCCTAAACATAACCCAAATTCTCTAACCCTAACCCTAACCTAACACTAAACCTAATCCTAACCCTCAACCTATCACTAACACTAACCCTCACCCTCACCCTAACCCTAACCTAACCCTAACCCTAACCCTCACCCTCACCCTCAACCTCAACCTTACCCTCAACCTTACCCTCACCCTAACCCTAATAATAACTCTAACCCTCTAACCCTAATCCTAACCCTCACCCTCACCCTTACCCTCACCCTAAACCTAACCCTAATCCTAACCCTCACCCTCACCCTCAACCTAACCATAACCCTAACCCTAACCCTCACCCTCAATCTAAAACTAAACCTAACATGAACCCTCACCCTCAACCTCAGCCTCACCCTTACCCTAACCTAACACTCACCCTAACCCTAACCCTAATCCTGACCCTATTTCTCACCCTCAACCTCACCCTCACCCTCACTCTAATCCTAACCCTAGTACTAACCCTAACCATAACCTTAACTCTAACCCTAACCCTAACCCTAACCCTCACCTCAATCTAACCCTAACCCTAATCTGAACCCGCACCCTCAACCTCAGCCTCACCCTTACCCTAACCCTAACCTCACCCTAACCTAAACTAACCCTATCCCCTAACCCTCACGCTCACACCTCACCCTCACCCTCCGCCTCGTCCTAACGCTCACCGTAACGCTAACCCTAAACCTAACGTTCACCATCAACCTCACCCTAAACCTAACCCTAACCCTCACACTCACTCTAACCCTAACACTAAGCCTAACCCTAAACATTAACCCTAACCCTAAACCTAAGCCGAACCCCAACCCTAACACTAACCCTCTAACATTAACCTAACCCTCTAATCCTAACCCTAACCCTCAACCTAAACCTAACCCTCTAACCCCAACCTTACCCTAACCCTAACCCTAACCATCACCCTCAACCACAACCTCACCCTCACCCAACCCTAATATAACCGCTAATCCAAACCCTAACCCTAACCCTCACCATCACCCTCACCTCATTCTCAACCTCACCCTCACCCTAACCATAACTCTAACCCTAACCCTCTAACCCTAACCCTAACCCTAACCCTCTAACCCTAAGTCTAACCCTAACCCTAAACCTAACACTAACCCTAACCCTAACCCTGACCCTCACACTCACCCTAATGCTAACACTAACACTCACCTTCACCCTCACCCTCACACTCAGCCTCACCTCACCCTAATCCAAACCCTAACCCTAACCCTAATCCTAACCCTCACCCTCACTCACACCCTCGCACTCACCCTCACAGCTGCCCTAACCCTAACACTCACCCTCACCCTCAACCTCACCCTAACCCTAACCCTAACCCTAAGCTTAACCCTAACCCTCTAACCCTAACACTAACCCTAATCCTCTAACCCTAACCCTAACCCTACCGTGACAATAACCCTCTAACCCCCAAACTTAAGCTAAACCTAAACCTAACTCTAACCCTAACACTAACCCTCACCCTCAAACTCACCCTCACCCACCACACCCTCACCCTCACCCTAACCCTAACCCTAACCATTACCCTCACACTCACCCTCACCCTAACCCAAACCCTAACCCTATCCTAACCCTCTAACCCTAACCATAACCCTAACCCTCTAACCCTAATCTTAACCTAAGCCTAACCCTAACCTTAAGCCTAACCCTAAGCCTAACACTAACCTTACCCTCACCCTCACCCTAATCCTAACCCTAACCTTAACCCTAACCCTCACCCTCACCCTCACTCTCAACCTCATCCTCACCCTCAACTTAACCCTAACCCTAACGCTAAACCCTAACCCTCTAACCCTAACCCTAACCCTAAACCCTAACCCTCACCTCCACCCTTCCCTCACCCTAACCCTAACCCCTAACTCAAAACCTATCCCTAACCCTCTAACCCTAACCATAACCCTAATCCTTTTAAACCTAATCCTAACCTAACCTTAACCCTAACCTCTAAAACTAAACTAACCCTAACCCTAACCCTAACCCTCACCCTAACCCTCAACCTCATCCTCACCCTCACACTCACCCTCACCCTCAACCTAACCCTAACCCTAACCCTAACAAACCCTCTAACACTAACCTAACCCTAACCCTCACCCTCACCCTCACTCTCCACCCTAACCCCAACCCCTAACCACAACCCTCACCCTCATCCTCACCCTAAACCTAACCCTAACCAGAACCCTCACCCTCACCATCACTCTCACCCTCACCCTTACCCTAACCCTAACCCTAACCCTAACCTTAACCCTAACTCTAACCTAACCCTAACCTAACACTCTAACCCTAACCCTAAACTTACACCTAACACTCTAACCCTAACCCTAACCCTCTAACCCCAACCCTAACCCTAACCCTACCACTCACCCTCAACCTCACCCTCACACTCACCCTAACCCTAACACTAACCCTAACCCTATCCCTATCCTTAACCCTGACCATCACTGTCAATCTCACCCAAATCCTCAGTCTAACCATAAACCTATCCCTGCCCCTCTAACCCTAACCCTAACCCTAAGCCTCTAACCTTAACACTAACCCTAACGCTAACCCTAACCCACTACCCCAAACCGTAACCCTATCCCTAACCCTCACCCTCACCCTCACCCCTAACCCTAATCCTAACTCTAACCCTCATCATCACCCTCACGATAACCCTACCCTAATCCTAACATTAACCTTAACCCTAACCGTAACCCTAACCTAGCCCTCTATCCCTACACCTAACCCTACCCCTAACCCTCTAACCATAACCTTAACACTAACCCTAACCCTCTAACCCCAACACTAACACTAACCCTAACCCTAACCATGACCATAAAACTAAACCTAACACTCTAACCCTAACCCTAAACCTCAACCTCACCTAACCCTCACCTTCACCCTAATCCTAACCCTAACCCAACCCGCACCCTCACCCTCACCCTAACACTAACCCCTAACCCTCACCACACTCTCACTCTCACCCTAAACCTAACCTAACCCTAACCCTCACCCTCACCCTAACCCTAACCATAACCTAACCCTAAACCTAACACTCACCCTCACCCTCACCCTCACCGTAACTCTCACCCTAACCCTAAATCTAACCCTATAACCCTAACACAACCCTAACCCTAACTCTCTAACTCTAACCCCTAACCCTAACCCTCATCGACACTCTCACCCTCACCCACACCCTAACCCTACTCTAACCCTAAACCTCACACTCACCATCAACCTCACCCTCAAACTCAACCTTACCCTAACCCAAACTCAACCCTAACCCTAACCCTCACCCCTCACCACACCCTCACCCTCACCCACACCCTAACCCTAACTATAACTCTAACCCTCAACCCTAACCCACACACTCACCTCACGCTCATTCTCACACTCACACCTAACCCTAAGCCTACCCTAACCCTAACACTCCACCCATTACCCTGACTGAACACTCACCCTACCCCAAACTCTAACCCTAACCCTAACCCATAACCCTAACAATAACCCTAACCCTAACCCTCTAACTCTAACCCTAACCCTAACCCTCACCCTAACCCTCACCCTCACTCTCACCCTCACCCTCACCCTAACCCTAACCCTAACCCTAAACCTCACCCTCACCTTCACCCTCACCCTCACCCTCAAACTCACCCTTATCCTAACCCAAAACCTAACCCTAACCCTAACCCTCAACTTCACCCCCACCCTGACCCTCACCCTAACACTAACTCTAACCCTAACCCTCAACCTAACCCTCACCCTCAACCTCATTCTCACCCTCACACTAACCCTAACCCTAACCCTAACCCTCACCCTCACCATCATCCTCACCCTCACCCTAACCCTAACCCTACCCTCACCCTTACCTTCACCCTCACCCTAACCCTACCCTAACCCTAACCCTAATCATAACCCATACCCTCTAATCCTAAACCTAACCATAAACCTTACCCTAAACCTAACATTCACCCTCACCCTCACCCTCACACACACCCTAACTCTAAACCTAACCGTAACCCTCAACCTCACCCTAACCATCACACTCACACTCACCCTCACCCATACCCTAACCCTAACCCTAACCCCAATCCTCAACCCTCACCCTCACCCTCACCCTAACCCTCACACTCACCCTAACCCTAACCCTAAAAATAACCTTAAACCTAACCCTAATCCTAACCCTAACCCTCTAACGCTAGTCCAAACCTAACCCTAATACTCTAACCATAACCCTAACCCTAATCCTAACCCTAACCCTCTAACTCTACCCTTAACCTAACCCTATCCCTAACCCTCACCCTCAACCTCACCCTAACCCTAACCCTAACCCTAACCCTAACCCTTAGTCTCACCTTCAACCTCACCCTCAACCTAACCCTAACCCTAACTCTCACCATCTCCCTCATCCTCACCCTCACCCTCACACTCAATCTCACCCTCACCCTCACCCTAACCCTAACCCTAACGCTAACCTTCTTCATCACCCTCAAGCTCACCCTCACCCTCACCCTAACCCATAACGTTACACCCTAACGCTGTAACCCTAACCATAACACTAATCCTCTAACCCAAACCCTAACCCTAAGACTAACACTAACCCTAACCATAACCATAACCCTAACACTCACCCTCACCTTCACCCTCACCCTCACCCTAACCCTAACCCTAACACTAACCTTAACCCTAACCCTAAACCTAAACCTAACCCCAACCCTAACACTAACCCTCTAAACCCTAACCCTAACCCTCTAATCCTAACCCTAACGCTCAACCTAACCCTAACCCTCTAATCCCAACCCTAACCCTAACCAAATCCTAACCCTAACCCTAACCCTAACCATCACCCTCACCCAAACCCTAATACTAACCCTAATCCTATCCCTAACCCTAACCCTCACCACCACCCTCAACCTCACTCTCAACCTCACCCTCATTCTAACCGTAACTCTAACCCTAACCCTCTAACCCTAACCATAACCCTAATCCTCAAACTCTAAGCCTAGCTCTAATCGTAAACCTAACACTAACCCTAACCCTCACCCTCACACTAACCCTAACCCTAAACCTAACCTTAACCCTAACCCAAACCAAACAATAACCCTAACACTAACACTAACCCTCTAACTCTAATTCAATCGCTAACCCTAACCCTAACCCTCTAACCCCAACTCTAATCCTAACCCCAACCCAAACCCTAAACCTCACCCTCAACCTCACCCACACCCTCATCTTCACCCATACCCTCAGACTAACCCTAACCCCTAACCCTAACCCTCACCCTCACCCTAACACTAACCCCAACCCTAAGCCTAACCATAACCCAAACCCTCACCCTCTCCCTCACCCTCACCCCTAACCCTCACCCTAACACTAACCCTAACCCTAAGCCTAACCATAACCCAAACCCTCACCCTCACCCTCAACCTATCCCTAACTTTAACCCTCTAACCCAAACCATAACCCTAATCCTCTAACTCTAATCCTAACATAACCCTAACCCTAAATGGAAGCCTAAACCCAACACTAACCCTAACACTCACCCTCACCCTAATCCTAACCCTAACGCTAACCCTAACCCTAACCCTCACGCTCACCCTCACTCTCATCCTCACCCTCAGCCTCACGCAAACATAACCCTAACCCTAACCCTAAACCTAACCCTCTAACCCTAACCCTAACCCTCACCCTCACACCTCAACCTCACCCTCACCCTTACCCTCACCCTCACCCTAACCCCAACCTAACCCTAACACTAACCCTCACGCTCACCCTCACCCTCAAGCTCACCCTCAATCTCACCCTCACCCTTACCCTCACCCTCACCCTAACTCTAACCCTAACCCTCTAACCCTAATCCTAACCCTCACCCTCACTCTCACCCCAACCCTAACCCTCACCCTCACCCTAATCCAAACCATAACCCCAACCCTAACCCTCACCCTCACTCACACCCTCACCCTCACCCTCTCCGCTACCCCTAACCCTAACCCTAACCC
Source organism: Megascapheus bottae (assembly GCF_031878675.1). NCBI lineage: Eukaryota > Metazoa > Chordata > Mammalia > Rodentia > Geomyidae > Megascapheus > Megascapheus bottae. Next base: position 58,142 of record NC_143521.1, on the reverse strand, counting down.
TCTAACGCTAGCCCAAACCTAACCCTAACACTCTAACCCTAACCCTAACCCTAACCCTAACCCTCACCATGTCCCTCATCCTCACCCTCAAGCTCACCCTCACCCTCACCCTAACCATAACCCTAACCCTAACGCTCTAACCCTAACCATAACACTAATCCTCTAACCCTAACCCTAACACTAACACTAACACTAACCATCACCATCACCCTAAACCAACCCTAACCCTAACCCTAACCCTAACCCACTAACCCTAACCCTAACCCTAACCTTTTAACACTAACTCTAAACCTAACCCTAATCCTAATCCTAACCCTAACCCTAACCATCAACCTCACCCTCACCCTCATCCTCACCCTATGACCAACCCTAAACCTAAACCTAAACCTAATTCTACCCTAAACCTAACCCTAACCCTAACCCTCACCGTCACCCTCACCCTAACACTAACCCTAACCCTAAGCCTAACCATAACCCAAACCCTCACCCTCACCCTCACCCTAACTCTAACCTTAACCCTCTAACCCAAACCATAACCCTAATCCTCTAACCCTAATCCTAACCTAACCCTAACCCTAAACGGAACCCTAAACCCAACACTAACCCTAACACTCACCTTCACCCTAATCCTAACCCTAACACTAACCCTAACCCGCAACTCACCTCACTCTCATCTTCACCCTCAGCCTCACCCAAACATAACCCTAACCCTAAACCTAAACCTAACCTCTAACCCTAACCCTAACCCTAACCCTCTAACCCCAACCCAAACACTAACCCTAACCCAACCCAAACACTAACCCTAACCTTAACCCTCTAACCCTAACCTAACACTAACCCTAACCCTAACCCTAATCCCTCTAACCCTAACCGTAACCTAACCCTAAAGCTAACCCTCTAACCCCAACCCTAACCCTCACGCTCACCCTCACCCTAACCCTAACCCCAACCCTAAGCCTAACCCTAACCCTAACCCTCTAACCCTATCCCTACCCCTAACCCTAAACCTCTAACCCAAATCCTCACCCTCACCCTCATCCTAACCCTAACCCTAACCCCCACCCTCACCCTCACCCTAAACATAACCCTAACCCTAACCCTAAACCTCACCCTCAACCTCACCCTAACCCTAACCCTAACCTTTACCCACACCCTCAACCTCAACCTCAACCTCACCCTCAACCTCATCCTCACCCTCACCCTAACCCTATCCTAAACCTAACCCTAACCCTAACCTTCATCATCACCCTCAACCTCACCCTCACCCTCACCCTCAGAATAACCATAACCCAAACACTAACCCTCTAACACTAACCAAAACACGAATCCTTTAACCCTAACCCTAAGCCTAAACCTCACCCTCACCTTCACCCTCAGCCTAAGCCTAACCCTAACCCTAAACCTAAACCTAAACCTAATCCCTAATCCTAACCCTAAACCTAATGCTAATCCTAACCCTAATCCTAACCCTAACCCTACACCTAAACGTAAGGCTAACCCTAACCCTAACCCTAACCCTAACCCTAACTCTAATCCTCTAAACCTAACCCTAACCCTAACACTAACACTAACCCTCTTACCCTAAATCTAACCCTAACCCTAACGCTGACCCTAAGCCTAACTCTAACCCTATCCATAACCCTCAACCAAACCCTCACCTTCACCCTCATCCTCACCCTCACCAACACCCTAACCCTAACCCTCACCCTAACCCTACCCATAACCATAACCCTACCCCTAACCCTCACCCTCACCCTCACCCTAACATTAACCGTAACCCTAACCATAACCATAACCCTAACCCTCACCCTCATCTTCACACTCACCCTAATGCTAACCCTAACCCTATAACCCAAACCATAACCCTAATCCTCTAACCCTAATCCTAACCTAATCCTAACTCTAAACCGAACCCTAAACCCAACACTAACCCTAACCCTCACCCTTACCCTTACCGTATCCCTAACCCTAACCTTAACACTAACCCTCACCATGTCCCTCATCCTCACCCTCAAGCTCACCCTCACCCTCACCCTAACCATAACCCTAACCCTAACGCTCTAACCCTAACCATAACACTAATCCTCTAACCCTAACCCTAACACTAACACTAACACTAACCATCACCATCACCCTAAACCAACCCTAACCCTAACCCTAACCCTAACCACTAACCCTAACCCTAACCCTAACCTTTTAACACTAACTCTAAACCTAACCCTAATCCTAATCCTAACCCTAACCCTAACCATCAACCTCACCCTCACCCTCATCCTCACCCTATGACCAACCCTAAACCTAAAACCTAAACCTAATTCTACCCTAAACCTAACCCTAACCCTAACCCTCACCGTCACCCTCACCCTAACACTAACCCTAACCCTAAGCCTAACCATAACCCAAACCCTCACCCTCACCCTCACCCTAACTCTAACCTTAACCCTCTAACCCAAACCATAACCCTAATCCTCTAACCCTAATCCTAACCTAACCCTAACCCTAAACGGAACCCTAAACCCAACACTAACCCTAACACTCACCTTCACCCTAATCCTAACCCTAACACTAACCCTAACCCCGCAACTCACCTCACTCTCATCTTCACCCTCAGCCTCACCCAAACATAACCCTAACCCTAAACCTAAACCTAACCCTCTAACCCTAACCCTAACCCTCTAACCCCAACCCAAACACTAACCCTAACCTTAACCCTCTAACCCTAACCCTAACACTAACCCTAACCCTAACCCTAATCCTCTAACCCTAACCGTAACCTAACCCTAAAGCTAACCCTCTAACCCCAACCCTAACCCTCACGCTCACCCTCACCCTAACCCTAACCCCAACCCTAAGCCTAACCCTAACCCTAACCCTCTAACCCTATCCCTACCCCTAACCCTAAACCTCTAACCCAAATCCTCACCCTCACCCTCATCCTAACCCTAACCCTAACCCCCACCCTCACCCTCACCCTAAACATAACCCTAACCCTAACCCTAAACCTCACCCTCAACCTCACCCTAACCCTAACCCTAACCTTTACCCACAACCCTCAACACTCAACCTCAACCTCACCCTCAACCTCATCCTCACCCTCACCCTAACCCTATTCCTAAACCTAACCCTAACCCTAACCTTCATCATCACCCTCAACCTCACCCTCACCCTCACCCTCAGAATAACCATAACCCAAACACTAACCCTCTAACACTAACCAAAACACGAATCCTTTAACCCTAACCCTAAGCCTAAACCTCACCCTCACCTTCACCCTCAGCCTAAGCCTAACCCTAACCCTAAACCTAAACCTAAACCTAATCCCTAATCCTAACCCTAAACTAATGCTAATCCTAACCCTAATCCTAACCCTAACCCTAACCCTACACCTAAACGTAAGGCTAACCCTAACCCTAACCCTAACCCTAACCCTAACTCTAATCCTCTAAACCTAACCCTAACCCTAACACTAACACTAACCCTCTTACCCTAAATCTAACCCTAACCCTAACGCTGACCCTAAGCCTAACTCTAACCCTATCCATAACCCTCAACCAAACCCCTCACCTTCACCCACATCCTCACCCTCACCAACACCCTAACCCTAACCCTCACCCTAACCCTACCCATAACCATAACCCTACCCCTAACCCTCACCCTCACCCTCACCCTAACATTAACCGTAACCCTAACCATAACCATAACCCTAACCCTCACCCTCATCTTCACACTCACCCTAATGCTAACCCTAACCCTATAACCCAAACCATAACCCTAATCCTCTAACCCTAATCCTAACCTAATCCTAACTCTAAACCGAACCCTAAACCCAACACTAACCCTAACCCTCACCCTTACCCTTACCGTATCCCTAACCCTAACCTTAACACTAACCCTAAAACTAACCCTAACCTAACCCTATCACTAACCTTCTAACCCTAACACAAAGGCTAACCCTAACCCTAACCCTCTAACCCTGACCATAACACTCTAAACCTAACCATAAACCTAACCTAACCTTCTAAGCCTAACTCTAAACCTAACCCTCTAACCAACCCTAACGCTAAACCTAACCCTAACCTTAACCATAACCCTCACCCTCATCCTCACCATCACCGTCACCCTAACCCTAAACCTAACCCTAACCCTCACCATCACTCTCAACCTCACACAAATCCTCCGTCTAACCATATCCGTAACCCTAACCCTCAATCCCTAACCCTAACCCTAATCCTAAGACTCTAACCCTAACACTAACCCTAACCCTAACCTTCACACTAACCCTAACCCTCACCCTAACCCTCAACCTCACCCTCAACCTTACCGTCACCCTAACCCTAACTCTAACCCTAACCCTCTAAACCTAACCCTAACCCTCACCCTAACCCTCAACCTCACCCTCAACCTTACCGTCACCCTAACCCTAACTCTAACCCTAACCCTCTAAACCTAACCCTAACCCTAACCCTCACCCTCACCTTCAACCTCACCCTCACCCCAACTCTAATCCTCACCCTCATCCTCACCCTCACCCTCACCCTAACCTGAACACTAACCCTCTTACTCACCCTCACCCTCACCCAAAACCTAACCCTAACCCTAATCCTAACCCTTACCCTCACCCTCAACCAAACCCTAACCCTAACGCGAACCCTCACCCTCAACCTCACAATCACCCTTACCCTAACTCTAACCCTCACCCTCACCCTAACCCTAATCCTGACCCTAATCCTCACCCTCAACCTCACCCTCACCCTCACTCTAATCCTAGCCCTAGCACTAACCCTAACCATAACCATAACCCTAACTCTCACCCTCACCTTCACCCTCACCCTCACCCTCACCCTAACCCTAACCCTAACACTAACCTTAACCCTAACCCTAAACCTAAACCTAACCCCAACCCTAACACTAACCCTCTAACCCTAACCCTAACCCTCTAATCCTAACCCTAATGCTCAACCTAACCCTAACCCTCTAATCCCAACCCTAACCCTAATCAAATCCTAACCCTAACCCTAACCCTAACCATCACCCTCACCCAAACCCTAATACTAACCCTAATCCTATCCCTAACCCTAACCCTCACCACCACCCTCAACCTCACTCTCAACCTCACCCTCATTCTAACCGTAACTCTAACCCTAACCCTCTAACCCTAACCATAACCCTAATCCTCAAAATCTAAGCCTAGCTCTAACCTTAAACCTAACACTAACCCTAACCCTCACCCTCACACTAACCCTAACCCTAACCCTAAACCTAACCTTAACCCTAACCCAAACCAAACAATAACCCTAACACTAACACTAACCCTCTAACTCTAACTCAATCGCTAACCCAAACCCTAACCCTAACCCTCTAACCCCAACTCTAATCCTAACCCCAACCCAAACCCTAAACCTCACCCTCAACCTCACCCACACCCTCAGCTTCACCCATACCCTCACACTAACCCTAACCCTAACCCTAACCTAACCCTAACCCTCACCCTTACCCTAACCCTAACCCTAACCCTAACCCTAACCCTCACCCTCACTCTCACCCTCACCCTTACGCTAACCCTAACCTTAACCTTAAACCTAACCCTAACCCTAAACCTAACCCTAACCCTAGCCCTCTAACGCTAACCCTAAACTGAACCCTAACCCTCTAATCCCAAACTTAACCCTAACCCTAACCCTAACCCTAACCTTAACCCTAACCCTCACACTCCACCTAACCCTCACCCTCTCCCTCACCCTACCCCAAAACCTAACACTAACCCTAACCCTCACCCTCACCCTGAAGCTAATCTTAACCCTAACCTTAACCCTCACCATCACCCTCAACCTCACCCTAACCCTAACCCTCACCCAAAACCTAAACCTAACCATAAGCCTAACCCTCATCCTCAACCTCACACTCACCCTAACCCTAACCCTAACCCTATCCCTAACCCTCTAACCATAACCATAACCCTAATCCTCTAACCCTAATCTTAAACTAACCCTAACCCTAACCTTAAGCCTAACCCTAAACCTAACACTAACCTAAGCATCAGCCTCACCCTAATCCTAACCCTAACCCTATCCCTAACCCTCACCCTCACTCTCAAACTCATCCTCACCCGCACTCTCAACCAAACCCTAACCCTAACCCTAACCCTAAACAAACCCTCTAAAACTAACCCTAACCCTAACCCTAACCCTAACCCTCACCCTCATCCAACCCTAAACCTAACCCTAACCCTAACCCTCACCCTCACCAACACCCTTACCCTCATCCTTACCCTAATCCTAACCCTAACCTTAACCTAAACCAAAACCGAACCCTAACCCTAACACTCTAACCCTAACCCTAACCTTAACCCTAACACTCTATCCCTAACATTAACCCTAACCCTCTAACCACAACCATAACCCTAACCCTAACCCTCACCCTCAACTTCACCCTCACTCACACCCTCACCCTAACCCTAACACTAACCCTAATCCTAACCCTAACCCTCACCATCACTCTCAACCTCACCCAAAGCCTCAGCCTAACCATAAACCTAACCCTAACCCTCTAACCCTAACCCTAACCGTAAGCCTCTAACCCTAACACTAACCCTAATGCTAACCCTAACCTTCTTACCCTAACCCTAACCCTAACCCTAACCTAACCCTCATCATTACCCTCACCCTCACCCTTACCCTAATCCTAACATTAACCTTAACCCTAACCATAACCATAACCATAACCCTCTAACCCTAACCCTAACTCTACCCCTAACCCTATAACCCTAACCCTAACACTAACCCTAACCCTCTAACCCCAACCCTAAACCTAACCCTAACCCTTACCTAACCCTAATCCAAACACTCACCCTCACTCTCACCCTCATCCTCACCCTCACCCTCACCCTAACCCTAACCCTAAACCTAAACCTAAACCTAAACCTAACCCTCTAGCCCTAACCCTATCCCTAAGCCTAAACTTCACCCTCACCCTCACCCTCACACTAATCCTAACCCTAACCCTAACCCGCACCCTCACCCTCACCCTAAACCTAACCCTAACCCTAACCGTCACCTCACCATAACCCTCACCATCACCCTTACCTTATCCATAACCCTAACCTTAACCCTAACCCTAAACCTAACTCTAAACCTAACACTCTAACCCTAACCCAAACCCTAACCCTCTAACCCTAACCCTATCCCTAACCCTCTAACCCCAACCCTAACCCTAACCCTAAACCTAACCCTCAACCTCACCCTCAAGGTCACCGTAACCGTAAACCTAACCCTAACCCTAACCCTCACCATCACTCTCAACCTCACCCAAATCCTCAGCCTAACCCTAACCCTAACTCTAACCCTCTAACCCTACCCCTAAACCTAAACCTAACCTTTTAACCCTAACCCTAACCCTAACCCTAATCCTAATCCTAACCATAACCCTAAACCTCACCCTCACCCTCAGCCTAACCCTCACCCTAACCCTAACCCTAATCCTAACCCTAATCCTCACCCTCAACCTCACCATCACCCTCACTCTAATCCTAACCCCAGCACTAACCCTAACCATAAGTCTAACCGGAACTCTCACCCTCACTCTCACCCTCACCCTCACCCTCACCCTCACCCTAACCCTAACTCTAACACTCTAACCCTAAACATAACCCTAATCCTCTAACCCTAACCCTAACCTAACCCTAAACCTAACACTAACCCTCAACCTATCACTAACCCTAACCCTCAACCTGACCCTAACCTAACCTAACCCTAACCCTAAACCACGCACTCACCCTAACCCTCACCCTAAGCCTCACCCTAACGCTCACCCTAACCCTTACCCTAAACCTAAACCTAACCCTCACCCTCACCCTAACCCTAACCCGAACCCTAATCTTAACCCTAAACCTAAACCTAACCCCAACGCTAACACTAACCCTCTAACCCTAACCCTAACCCTAACCATCTAATCCTAACCCTAACGCTCAACCTAACCCTAACCCTTTACCCCAACCCTAACCCGAACCCTAACCCTAACCCTAACCCTAACCTTAACCCTAACCCTAAACCTAACCCTAACCCTAACCCTCTAACTCTAACACAAACGCTAACCCTAACCCTAACCCTCTAATCCTAACCCTAACCCTCACCCTAACCCTAACACTCTAACCCCAACCCTAATCCTAACCCTAACCATAACCCTAAACCTAACCCTCACCCTCAACCTCAACTTCACCCTCACCCAAACCCTAACACTAACCATAACCCTAACCCTAAACCTAACCCTCACCATCACCCTCAGCCTCACCCTCATCCTAACCGTTACCCTAACCTTAACCCTCTAACCCTAACCATAACCCTAAACTTCTAACCCTAACCCTCTAACCCTAACCCTCTAACCCTAACCCTCTAACCCTAACCCTAACCCTAAACCTAAACCTAAACCTCACACTCATCCTCGCCTTAACCCTAACCCTAACCCTAACCCTAACCCTCACCCTCACCCTCACACACACCCTCAGCCTCACCCATACCCTCACACTAATCCTAACCCTAAACCTAACCCTAACCCTCATCCTCACCCTCACCCTTACCCTAACCCTAACCCTAACCCTAACCCTAAGCCTCACCCTCACTCTCACAGTCACCCTTACCCTAACCCTAACCTTAAACCTAACCCTAACCTTAAAGCTAACCATAACCCTAAACCTAACCGTAACCCTAGCCCTCTAACCCTAACCCTAACCCTAACCCTCTAATCCCAAACGTAACCCTAAACCTAACCCTAACCTTAACCCTAACCCTCACCCTAAACCTCACCCTCACCCTCACCCTAACCGTAACCCTAACCATAACCCTCACCCTCACCTTGAAGCTAAGTCTAACCCTAAACTTAACCCTCATCATCACCCTCACCCTCACCCTAATACTAACCCTAACCCTAACCCTATCCCTAACCCTCTAATCCTAACCATAACCCTAATCCTCTAACCCTAATCTTAACCTAACCCTACCCCTAACCTTAAGCCTAAACCTAAACCTAACACTAAGCTAACCTTCACCCAAACCCTAATCCTAAACCTAACCCTAACCCTCACCCTCACCCTCACCCTCACTCTCACCCTCATCCTCACCCTCACCCTCAACCTAACCCTAACCCTAACCCTAAACAAACCTTTAACACTAACCCTGACCCTAACCCTCACCCTTACCCTAATCCTCACCCTCACCCTCACCCTCACCCTAACCCTAACCCTCACCCTCACCCTCATCCTCACCCTAAACGTAACCCTAACCCTAACCCTCACCCTCACCATCACCCTCACCCTTACCCTAACCCTAACCTTAAACCTAACCCTAACCTTAAAGCTAACCATAACCCTAAACCTAACCGTAACCCTAGCCCTCTAACCCTAACCCTAACCCTCTAATCCCAAACTTAACCCTAAACCTAACCCTAACCTTAACCCTAACCCTCACCCTAAACCTCACCCTCACCCTCACCCTAACCGTAACCCTAACCATAACCCTCACCCTCACCATCACCCTCACCCTTACCCTAACCATAACCCTCACCCTCACCCTAACCCTCACCCTCACCCTCACCCTCACCCTAACCCTAACCCTCACCCTCACCCTCATCCTCACCCTAAACCTAACCCTAACCCTAACCCTCACCCTCACCATCACCCTCACCCTTACCCTAACCCTAACCCTAACCTAACCCGAAACCTAACCCTAACACTCTAACCCTAACACTAACCCTAACCCTCTAACCCCAACCCTAACTATAACCAAAACCATAACGCTAAACCTCACCCTCACGCTCACCCTAACCCTAACCCTAACTCTAACCATCATCATCACCCTCACCCTCACCCTTACCCTAATCCTAACATTAACCTTAACCCTATCCCTATGCCTAACCCCAACCTTCTAACCCTAACCTTAACCCTACCCCTCACCCTATAACCCTAACCCTAGCACTAACCCTAACCCTCTAACCCCAACCCTAACCCTAACCCTAAACCGAACCCTAAACCTAACCCTAACCCTAACCCTCACCCTCACTCACACCCTCATCCTCACCCTCACCCTCACCCTAACCCTAACCCTAAACCTAAACCTAACCCTCTAACCCTAACCCTAACCCTAACCCTAATCCTCACCCTCACCCTAATCCTAACCCTAACCCTAACCCGCACCCTCACCCTCACCCTAAACCTAACCCAAACCTTAACCGTCACCTTCACCGTCACCCTCACCCTAACCCTTACCCTATCCCTAACCCGAAACTTAACCCTAACCCTAAACCTAACCCTAATCCTAACACTCTAACCCTAATCCTAATCCTAACCCTCCAACCCTAACCCTAACCCTGTAACCCCAACCCTAATCCTAACCCTAAACCTAACCCTAACCCTCACCCTCAACCTCACCCTCACCGTCACAATAACCCTAAACCTAACCCTAACCCTAACCCTCACCATCACTCTCAACCTCACCCAAATCCTCAGCCTAACCCTAACCCTAAACCTAACCCTCTAAGCCTAACCCTAACCCTAACCTTTTAACCCTAACACTAACCCTAACCCTAATCCTAATCCTAACCGTAAGCCTAAACCTCACCCTTACCCTCAGCCTCAGCCTAACCCTCACCCTCACCCTAACCCTAGACCTCACCCTCAACCTAACCACAACCCTAACTCTAAACCTCACCCTCACCCTCACCCTCACCCTCACCCTCACCCTAAGCCTAACCCTAACAATAAACCTAAACCTAAACCTAACCCTAATCCTACCCTAAACCTAACCCTAACCCTAACCCTCACCCTCACCCTCACCCTAACACTAACCCTAACCCTAAACATAACCATAACCCAAACCCTCACCCACACCCTCACCCTCACCCTAACCCTAACCTTAACCCTATAACCCAAACCATAACCCTAATACTCTAACCCTAATCCTAACCTAACCCTAACCCTAAACGGAACCCTAAACCCAACACTAACCCTAACACTCACCCTCACCCTAATCCTAACCCTAACGCTAACCCTAACCCTAACGCTAACCCTCACGCTCACCCACACTCTCATCCTCACCCTCAGCCTCACCCAAACATAACCCTAACCCTAACCCTAAACCTAACCCTCTAACACTAACCCTAACACCAACTCTCTAACAACAACCCTAACACTAACACTAACCCTAAACCTCTAACCCTAACCCTCTAACCCTAAACCTAAACCTAAGCATAACCATAACCCTAATCCTCTAACCCTATCTGTAACCTAACCCTAACCCTAACCGTAACCCCAACCTCAACCTCAACCTCACCCTCACCCTCACCCTCAGCCTAACCCTAACCCAAACCCTAACCCTAACACTAACCCTAACCCTAACCTTAACCCTAACCCTCATCCTCACACTCAACCTAACTCTAACCGTAACACTAAATCTAACCTTCACCAACAATCTAACCCTAACCCTAACACTCTAACCCTGACCCTAACTCTAACCCTAAACCTAACCCTCTAACCCCAACCCTAACCCTAACCCTAACCGTAAACCTAACCGTAACCCTAACCCTCACCCTCAACCTCACCCTCACCCTCACCCTAACGCTAACCCTAACCCTAACCCTCACCATCACCCTCAACCTAACCCTAAGCCTAACCCTAACCCTAATCCTAACACAATAACCCTAACGCTAACCCTAACCATAACACTCTAACCCTAACCATAACCCTAACCCTAACCCTAAACCTCACCCTCACCCTCAACTTCACCCTAACCCAACCCTCACCCTCACCATCAACCTCACCTCACCCTCACCCTAAAGCTAACCTAACCCTAACCCTCTATCCCTAACCCTAACCCTATCCCTAACCCTTTAACCCTAACCCTAACACTAACCCTAACCCTCTAACCCCAACCCTAACCCTAACCCTAACCCTAACCTAACCCTAAACTTCACCCTCAACCTCACCCTCACCCTCATCCTCACCCTAACCCTAACCATAAACCTAAACCTAACCCTAACCTTCACCATCACCCTCAACCTCACCCCCACTCTCACCCTCACCCTAACCATAACTGTAACCCTAATCCTAAAACCCTTACAATAACACTAATCCTCAGACACTAACACTAACCCTAACCCTAACCCCAACCCTAACACTAACACTAACACTCACCCTCACCCTAACCTAACCCTAACCCTAACCCTAACCTGAACCCTAACCCTGTAACCCTAACCCTAACACTAACCTGAACCTTCTAACCCTAACCCTAAAAATAACCATAACCCTAACGCTAACACTAACCCTAAACTTCACCCTCACCCTCACCCTCACCCACAGCCTAACCGTCACCCTAACCTTAACCCTAACCCTATACCTAACCCTCACCCTCACCCTCACACTAACCATAACCCTAAGCCTAACCCTAACCCTAACCCTCTAACCCTAATCCTCACCCTCACCCTTACCCTAACCCTCACCCTCAACCTCACCCTCACCCTAACCCTAACCCTAACACTCACCCTCACCGTCACCCTCAACCTAACCCTAAGCCTAACCCTAACCTCAATCCTAACCCTATAACCCTAACGCTAACCCTAACCATAACACTCTAACCCTAACCATAACCCTAACCTTAACCCTAAACATAACGCCCTAACCCTCTAACCCTTACCCTAACCGTAACCCTAACTCTAACCCTAAACCTCACCCTCACCCTCAACTTCACCCTAACCCTAACCCTAACCCTAACCCTATCCCTCACCCTCACCCTCACCCGCAACCTCAACCTCATCCTCACCCTAAAGCTAACCTAACCCTAACCCTAACCCTCTAACCCTAACACTAACCCTATCCCTAACCCTTTAACCCTAACCCTAACACTAACCTAACCCTCTAACCCCAACCCTAACCCGAACCCTAACCCTAAACCTAACTCTAAACTTCACCCTCAACCTCACCCTCACCCTCATCCACACCCTAACCCTAACCATAAACCTAAACCAAACCCTAACCTTCACCATCACCCTCAACCTCACCCCCACTCTCACCCTCACCCTAACCATAACTGTAACCCTAATCCTCTAACACTTACAATAACTAATCCTCGAACACTAACCCTAACCCTAACCCTAACCCCAACCCTAACACTAACACTCACCCTCACCCTAATCAAACCGTAAACCTATCCCTAATCTTAACCTTAACCCTGTAACCCTAACCCTAACCCTAACCCTATCCCTAACCCTCACCCTCACCCTCACACTAACCATAACCCTAACCATAACCCTAAACCTAACCCTAACCCTCTAACCCTAATCCTCACCCTCACCCTAACCCTAACCCTCACCCTAACCCTCACCCTCACCCCCACCCTAAACATAACCCCAACCCTAACCCTAACTCTCACCCTAACCCTAACCCTAACCCTCTAAACCTAAAACTAACCCTAACCCTAACCCTAAACCTCACCCTCACCCTCACCCTAAATCTAACCCCAACCCACACCCTCAACCTCAACCTCACCCTCACCCTCAACTTCACCCTCACCCTCAGCCTAAACACAACCCTAACACTAACCCTCTAACCCTAACCATAACACTAATCCTCTAAACCTAACTCTAACCCTAACCATAACCCTAACCCTCTAACCCTAAACCTAACCCTAACCCTAACCCTAACGCTGAACCTAAGACTAACCCTAACCCTATCCATAACCCTCAACCAAACCCTCACCCTCACACTCACCCTCACCCTAACCCTAACCTCACCCTAACCATAACCATAACCATAACCATAACCCTAACCCTAACCCTAACCCTCACCCTAACACTAACCCTAACCATAACCATAACCATAACCCAAACCATCACCCTCATCCTCACCCTCACCCTAACCCTAATGCTAACCCTATAACACAAACCATAACCCTAATCCTCTAACGTTAATCCTAATCTAACTCTAACACTAAACCCAACCCTAAACCCAACACTAACCCTAACTCTCACCCTCACCCTTACCCTATCCCTAACCCTAACCTTAACCCTAACCCTAAACCTAACCCTAACCCTTACCCTATCACTAACCCTCTAACCCTAAAACAAACGCTAACCCTAACCCTAACCCTAACCCTAAGGCTCTAACCCTAACACTAACACTCTAACCCTAAACCTAAACCTAAACTAACCCTCTAATCCTAACCCTAACCCTAACCCTAACACTCTAACCCCAACCCTAACCCTAACCCTAACCCTAACCCTTACCCTCACCCTCAACCTCACCCTCACCGTCACCCTAACCCTAAACCTAACACGAAGCCTAACCGTCACCATCACTCTCAACCTCACCCAAATCCTCAGCCTAACCATAACCCTAACCCTAACTCTCTATCCCTAACCCTAACCCTAATCCTAAGCCTCTAACCCTAATACTATCCCTAACCCTAACCCTAACCCTCTAACCCATCCCTAACCCTTACCCTCACCCTCACCCTAACCCTAACCCTAACCCTAACCCTCACCCTCACCATCACCCTCAACCTCACCCTACCCTAATCCTAACCCTAACCTTAACTCTAACCCTAACCCTAACCGTCTATCCCTAACCCTAACCCTACCCCTAACCCTCACCCTCAAACTTACACTCACCCTCACCCTAACCCTAACCCTCACCATCACTCTCAAACTCACCCTCTCCCTCCCCCTACCCATAACCCTAACCCTAACACTCACCATCTCCCTCACTCTCACCTTCACCCTATCCCTCACCCTAACACTAAAACTAACCCTAAACCTATAACCCTAACCCTAACCCTATCCCTCTAAACCTAACACTAACCCTAACCTTAACCCTCACACTAAACCTAACGCTCAACCTCACCCTCAACCTCACCCTCTCCCTCCCCCTACCCATAATTCTAACCGTAACACTCACCATCTCCCTCACCCTCAACTTCAAGCTATTCCTAACCCTAACCCTAACTCTAACCATAACCCTAACCCTAACCGTCACCCTCACCCTCTCCCTCACACTCACCCTCTACCTCACCCTCCCACTTACCTCACCATAACCCTAACTCTAACCCTAACCCTCTAACCCTAACCCACACCCTCACCCTCACCTTCACCCTCACCCTTAACCCAACCCTAACCTTCACCCTCACCGTAACGCTCACCCTCACCCTAACCCTAACCCTAACCCTCATACTCACCCTCACCCTAAACCTAACCCTAACCCAAATCCTAACCCTCACCCTCACCATCAACCTAACCCTAACCCTAACCCGAACCCTCACACTGAACCTCACCTTCACCCTTACCCTAACCTAACCCTCACCCTAACCCTAACCCTAATCCTCACCCTCAACCTCACCCTCACCCTCACTCTAATCCTAACCCTGGCACTAACCCTAACCATAACCCTAACCCTAACTCTCACCCTTACCCTCACCCTCACCCTAACCCTAACCATAACTCTAACACTCTTACCCTAAACATAACGCTAATCCTCTAACCCTAACCCTAACGTAACCCTAAACCTAACTCTAACCCTCAAGCTATCACTAACCCTGACCCTCACCCTTACCTTAACCCTAACCCAACCCTAACCCTAACCCTAACCCTCCCGCTCACACTCAACCTCACCCGCAGCCTCACCCTAACGCTCACCCTAACCCTAACCCTAACCCTAAACCTAACCCTCACCCTCACCCTAACCTTAACCCTAACCCTATCCCTAACCCTCACCTTCACTCTCACCCTCAACCTAACCCTAACCGTAACCTTAACCCTAACCCTAAACCTAACCCCAACCCCAACCCTAACATTAACCCTCTAACCATAACCCTAAGCCTAACCCTCTAATCCTAATCCTAACCCTCAATCTAACCCTACCCCTCTAACCCCAACCCTAACCGTAAACCTAACCCTAACCCTAACCCTAATCATCACCCTCAACCACAACCTCACCCTCACCCAAACACTAATACTAAACCTAATCCTAACCCTAACCCTAACCCTAACCCTCACCGTCACTCTCAACCTCACTCTCAACCTCACCCTCACCCTAACCGTAACTCTAACCCTAACCATCTAACCCTAACCATAACCCTAATCCTCTAACCCTAAGCCTAACCCTAACATTAAACCTAACACTAACCCTAATCCTAACCTTCACCCTCACCCTCACACTCACCCTAACCCTAACACTAACACTCACCCTCACCTTCACCCTGACACTCAGCTTCAACCTCTCCCTAATCCAAACCCTAACTCTAACCCTAACCCTAACCCTCACCCTCACCAGCACTCTCACACTCGCCCTCACCCTCACGCTAAACCTAACTCTATCCCTAACCCTAAACCTAACCCTAACCTTCTACCCCTAACCCTAAACCAAACCCTCTAACGCTAAACCTAACCCTAACCTTAAACCTAAACCTCTAACCTTAAAACTAACCCTAACCCTAACCCTCAAACACACCTTCACCCTCACCCTAACCCTAACCCTAACACTCACCCTCACCCTCACCCTCAACTTAACCCTCACCATAACCCTAACTCTAACCCTAACCCTAACACTATAAACCTAACCCTAACCCTAAGCTTAACCTAAACCTCACACTCATCCTCACTCTCACCCTCACCCTCTCCCTAACCCTAACCCTAACCATAACCCTAACACTCATCCTCACCCTCACCCTCATCATAACTCTCACCCTAACCCTCTTACCCTAACCCTTACCATATAACCCTAATACTAACCCTAACCCTAACCCTCTCACTCTAACGCTAACCCTAACCCTCCCCCTAACCCTAAACCTAACCCTAAACCTTACTCTAACCCTCGCCCTCACTCTCACCTTCACCCTCACCCTCACCTTCACCCTCACCCTAACCCTCCCCCTAACCCTAACCCTAACCCTCACCCTCACCCTCACCCTCACCCTCACCCTAACTCTAACCCTAACCCTAACCTTAACCCTAACCATAAACCTAACCCTAACTCCAACCCTAACACTAACCCTCTAGCCCTAACACTAACCCTAACCCTCTAATCCTAACCCTAACCCTCAAACTAACCCTAAACCTCTAACCCCAACCCTAAACCTAACCCTAAACCTAACATTAACCATCACCCTCAACCACAACCTCACCCTCACCCAAACCCTAATACTAACCCTAATCCTAACCTTAACCCTAACTCTCACCATCACCCTCAACCTCACCCTCACCCTCATCCTAACCTTAACACTAACACTCACCCTCACCCTCACCCACACATTCACCCTAACCCTAACACTAACACTCACCCTCACCCTCACCCTCACACTCAGCCTCACCCTCTCCCTAATCCAAACCCTAACCCTAACCATAACCCTCACCCTCACCCTCACTTTCACCCTCAGCCTCACCCTCACGCTAACCCTAACCCTAACCCTAACCCTAAACCTAACCCTAACCCTCTAACCCTAACCCTAAACCTAACCCTCTAACACTAAACCTAACCCTAACCTTAACCCTAAACCTCTAACCCTAAGCCTAACCCTCAAACTCACCTTCACCCTCACCCTAACCCTAACACTCACCCTCACCCTCAGCTTAACAATCACCATAACCCTAACTCTATCACTAACATTAACACTAAAATCCTAACCCTAACCCTAAACTTAACCCTAAACCTCACCCTCATCCTCACTCTCACCCTCACCCTCACCCTCACCCTAACCCTAACCCTAACACTCACCCTCACCCTCACGCTCACCCTAACCCTAAGCTTAACCCTAACCCTCTAACCCTAACACTAACCCTAATCCTCTAACCCTAACCCTAACCCTAACCATAACAATAATCCTCTAACTCCAAACCTAAGCTAACACTAACCCTAACCCTAACACAAACTCTCACTCTCAACCTCACCCTCACCCTCACCCACACCCCCACCCTAACCCTAACCCTAACCCTCACCCTCACCCTCACCCTAAACCTAACCCTAACCCTAACCCTAACCCTAACACTCACCCTGACCCTCACTGTAACTCTCACCCTAACCCTAACTCTAATCCTAACCCTAACCCTATAACCCTAAAACTAACCCTAACGCTAACCCTCTAAATCTAACCCTAACCCTAACTCTCATCCTAACCCTAACCCTAACCCTAACATTTACCCTAACCCTCACCCTCACTCTCACCCTCACCCTCACCCTCACCCTAACCCTAACCCTAACCCTAAACCTCACCCTCACCATCACCCTCACACTTCACCTCACCCTTACCCTAATCCTAACCCTAAACCTCACCCTCACCCTCATCCTAACCCTAACCCTAACTCTAACCCTAACCCACAACCCTAACCCTCACCCTCACCCTCATTCTCACCCTCACCATAACCCTAACCCTAACCCTCAACGTCAGCATCACCCTCACCCTCACCCTCAACCTAACCCTACCCTTGCCCTCACCCTCACCCTCACCTTAACCCTAACCCTAACGCAAACCCTGTAACCCTAACCCTAACCCTAACCCTAACCCTAACCCTCACCCTCACCCTCACCCTCACCCTCACCATCACCCTCTCCCTCACCCTCAAACTAACCCTCACCCTAACCCTAAACCGAACCCTAACCATCACTCTCACCCTCACCCTACCCTAATCCTAACCCTAACCTTAACTCTAACCCTAACCCTAACCCTATCCCTCTATCCCTAACCCTAACCGTACCCCTAACCCTCACCCTCTACCTTATTCTCACCCTCACCCTAACCCTAACCCTAACTCTCACCATCACTCTCAACCTCACCCTCTCCCTCCCCCTACCCATAACCCTTACCCTAACACTCACCATATCCCTCACCCTCACCTTCACCCTATCCCTCACCCTAACCCTAACTCTAACCCTAACCCTAACCCTATAACCCTAAACCTAACCCTCTAAACCTAAACCTAACCCTAAACCTAACTCTCACACTAACCCTAACCCTAACCCTCACCCTCACCCTCACCCTCACCCTCACCCTAATCCTAACCCTCATACTCACCTCACCCTAAACCTAACCCTAACCCAAATCCTAACCCTCACCCTCACCCTCAAACTAACCCTAACCCGAACCCTAACGCGAACCCTCAACCTCACCCTCACCCTTACCGTAACCCTAACCCTCACCCTAACCCTAATCCTGACCCTAATCCTCACCCTCAACCTCACCCTCACCCGCACTCTAATCCTAACTCTAGCACTAACCGTCACCAAAATCCTAACCCTAAATCTCACCCTTACCATCACCCTCACCCTCACCCTAACAATAACCCTAACTCTAACACTCTAACCCTAAAGACAACCCTAACCCTCTAACCGTAACCCTAACCCTCACTCTCACGTTCACCTTCACCCACCCCCCAACCCTAACTCTCACCCTCACCCTCACCCTCACCCTCACCCTCAGCCTCGCCCTACGGCTCACCCTAACCCTAAACCTAACCCTCACCATCACCCTCACCCTAAACCTAACCCTAACCCTCACCCTCATAGTCACCCTCACCCTCACCCTAACCCTAACCCTAACCTTAACCCTAACCATAAACCTAACCCTAAACCAACCCTAACACTAACCCTCTAACCCTAACCCTAAACCTAACCCTAACCCTCTAATCCTAACCCTAACCCTCAAAATAGCTCTAACTCTCTATCCCCAACACTAAACCTAACCCTAACCCTAACCCTAACCATCACCCTCAACCACAATCTTACCCTCACCCTCTCCCTAATCCAAACCCTAACCCTAACCCTAACACTCACCCTCACCCTCACCCTCACCCTCACCCTCACACTCAGCCTCACCCTCTCCCTAATCCACACCCTAACCCTAACCCTAACCCTCACCCTCACCCTCAATCTAATCCTCTCCCTCACCCTCACGCTAACCCTAATCCTAACCCTAAACATAACCCTAACCCTAAACCTAACCCTAACCCTCTAACCATACCCTAAACCTAACCCTCTAACACTAAACCTAACCCTAACCTTAACCCTAAACCTCTACCCTAACACCAACCCTCAAACTCACCTTCACCCTCACCCTAACCCTAACACACACCCTCACCCTCAACCTCAGCTTAACTCTCACCATAACCCTAACTCTAACCCTAACACTAACACTAAAATCCTAACCCTAACCCTAACCTTAACCCTAAACCTCACCCTCATCCTCACTCTCACCCTCACCCTAACCCTAACCCTAACACTCACCCTCACACTCACCCTAACCCTAACCCTAACACTCACCATCACACTCACCCTCACCCTAACCCTAAAACTAACCCTAAGCTTAGCCCTAACCCTCTAACCTTAACACTAAACCCTAATCATCTAACCCTAACCATAACAATAACCCTCTAACCCCAAAACTAAGCTAACCCTAACCCTTACCCTAATGCTAACACAAACTCTCACCCTCAACCTCATCCTCACCCACACCCACACCCTAAACCTAACCCTAACCCTAACCCTCACCCTCACCCTCACCCTAAACCTAACACTAACCGTAACCCTAACACTCACCCTCACCCTCACCCTCACTGTAACTATCACCCTAACCCTAACTCTAATCCTAACCCTAACCCTATAATCCTAACACTAACCCTAATGCTAACCCTCTAAATCTAACCCTAACCCTAACCCTAACATTTACCCTAACCCTCAGCCTCACTCTCACCCTCACCCTCACCCTAACCCTAACCCTAAACCTCACCCTCACCATCACCCTAACCCTTCACCTCACCCTTACCCTAATACAAACCCTAACCCTAACCCTAAACCTCACCCTCACCCTCACCCTAACCCTAACTCTAACCCTAACACTCAACCCTAACCCTCACCCTCATTCTCACCCTCACCATAACCCTAACCCTAACCCTCAACGTTAGCATCACCCTCACCCTCACCCTAACCCTAACCTCGCCCTCACCCTCACCCTCACCCTAACCCTAACCCTAACACAAACCCTCTAACCCTAACTCTAACCCTAACTCTAACCCTAAACCTAACCCTCACCCTCACACACCCCCTAACCCTAAACCTAACCCTAACCCTCACCCTCACCCACACTCTAACCCTAACCCTAACCCTAACCCTCACCCTCACCCTCACCCTCAAACTAACCCTCACCCTCACCCTAACCCTAACCATAAACCTAACCTTAAACCTAACCCTAAACCTAACCCAATCCTAACCTTAACCCTATACCCCTAGCACAAACCTGTCCCTAACACACTAACCCTAACCCTAACCCTAATCCTAACCCTAACCCTCTAACCCCAACCCTTAACCTAACCCTATCCCTAACCCTACCCCTCACCCTCAACGTCAACCTCACCCTCACCCTAACCCTAAACCCAACCCTCACTCTCAACCTCAACCTCAACCTCACCCTCACCCTCTCCCTAACCCTCACCCTCACCCTCAACCCCACCCTCACCCTCACCCTCACCCTCACCCTCACCCTAACCCTAATCCTCACCTTAACCCTAACCCTAACCTTCATCATCACCCTCAACCTAACCCTCACCCTCACCCTAACTAAAACCCTAACCCTAACGCTCAACACAAATCCTCTAACACTAAACCTAACACTAACACTCTAACCCTAACCGTAACCCTAACCCTAATGTTTTAACCCTAACCCTAACAATAACCATAACACTAATCCTAATCCTAACCGTAACCCTAAACCTCATCCTCGCCCTCACCCTCAGCCTAAACCTCACCCTAACCCTAACCTTCACCCTAACCCTAACCCTAACCCTCAACCTCACCCTCACCCTCACCCTTACCCTAAGCCTATCCCTAACCCTAAACCTAAACCTAACCCTAATCCTACCTTAAACCTAACCCTAACCCTAACCCTCACCCTCACCCTCACATAACACTAACCCTAACCCTAACCATAACCATAACCCAAACCCTCACCCTCACCCTCACCCTCACCGTAACCCTAACCTTAACCCTCTAACCCAAACCATAACCCTAATCCTCTAACCCTAATCCTAACCTAACCCTAACCCTATATGGAACCCTAAACGCAACACTAACCCTAACACTCACCCTCACCTTAATCCTAACCCTAACCCCAACGCTAACCCTAACCCTCACACTCACCCTCACTATCATCCTCACCGTCAGCCTCACCCAAACATAACCCTAAACCTAACCCTAAACCTAACCCCCTAACCCTAACCCTCTAACCCCGACCCTAACACTAACCCTAACCCTAACCCTCTAACCCTAACCCTAACCCTAACCCTAAACCTCACCCTCACCCTCACCCTCACCTTAACCGTAACCCAAACCCTAACCCTAACCCTAACACTCACAACACCCTCAATCTCACCCTCACCCTCACCCTAACCCTCACCCTAACCCTAACCCTAACCCTAACCCTCACCTTCACCCTCACCCTTACCCTCACCCTTACCCTAACCCTTACCCTAACCTTAACCCTAAACCTAACCCTAACCCTAACCCTCTAAGCCTAACCCTAACCCTAACCCTCTAACCCTAACCTAACCCTAAACCTAACACTAACCCTCTAACCCCAACCCAAGCTAACCCTTACCCTAACAATAACCCTCACGCTCAACCTCAACCTCACCCTCACCCTCACCCTAACCCAAACCCTAACCCTCACCATCACTCTCAACCTCATCCTCATCCTCACCCCAACCATAACCCTAACCCTAACCCTCTAACCCTAACCATAACATTAATCTTCTAAACCTAACCATAAACATAACCATAACCATAACCCTAAACCTAACCCTAACACTAACCCTAACCCTAACCCTCACCCTCACCCTAAACCTAAACCTAACACTAACCCTAATCCCAACCCTAACCCTCACCCTCAACTTCACCCTCACCCTCACCGTCACCCTCACTCTAAACCTAACCCTAACCCTAACCCTCTAACCCTAACCCAACCCTAACCCCAACCCTCGAATCCTAACCCTAACCCTAACCCTCACCCTTACCCTCATCCTCACCCCCACCATAAACCTAAATCTAACCCTAAACCTAACACTCAACCGAACCCTCATTGTAACTCTCACCCTAACCATAACTCTAATCTGAACCCTAACCCTATAACCCTCACCCTAACCCTAACCCTAACCCTCAACCTCACCCTCACCCTCACCCTAAGCCTATCCCTCACCCTAAACCTAAACCTAACCCTAATCCTACCTTAAACCTAACCCTAACACTAACCCTCACCCCCACCCTCACCCTAACACTAACCCTAACCCTAACCCTAACCATAACCATAACCATAACCCAAACCCTCACCCTCACCCTCACCATCACCCTAACACTAATCTTAACCCTCTAACCCAAACCATAACCCTAATACTCTAACCCTAATCCTAACCTAACCCTAACCCTAAACGGAACCCTAAACCCAACCCTAACCCTAACACTCACCCTCACCTTAATCCTAACAGTAAACCTAACCCTAACCCTCATGCTCACCCTCACTCTCATCCTCACCCTCAGCCTCACCCAAACATAACCCTAACCCTAAACCTAACCCTCTAACCCTAGCCCTAACCCTAACCCTCTAACCCCGACCCTAACACTAACCCTAACCCTAACCCTCTAAGCCTAACCCTAACCCTAACCCTCTAACCCTAACCTAAACCGAAACCTAACACTAACCCTCTAACCCCAACCCTAAGCTAACCCTAACCCTAACAATAACCCTCACACTCAACATCAACCTCACCCTCAACCTCACCCTAACCCTAACCCAAACCCTAACCCTCACCATCACTCTCAACCTCACCCTCATTCTCACCCTAACCATAACCCTAACCATAACCCTCTAACTTTAACCATAACCCTAATCTTCTAACCATAACCATAACCATAACCATAACCCTAAACCTAACCCTAACACTAACCCTAACCATCACCCAACCAAAACCTAACCCTAACTCTATTCCCAACCCTAACCCTCACCCTCACCATCACCCTCACCGTCACCCTCACTCTAACCCTAAACCTAAAGCTAAACCTAACCCTAACCCTAACCCTAACCCTCTAATCCTAACCCTAACCCTAACCCTCTAACCCTAACCCTAACCCTAACCCCAACCCTGTAACCCTAACCCTAACCCTCCCCCTAACCCTAAACCTAACCCTAAACCTTACTCTTACCCTCGCCCTCACTCTCACCCTCACCCTAACCCTAACCCTAACCCTAAACCTCACCCTCACCCTCATCCTCACCTTCAACCTGACCCTAACCCTAACCCTATCCCTAACCCTCACCCTCACCCTTACCCTCACCCTCACCCTTACCCTAACCCTACCCCTAAACCTCATCCTAACCCTCACCTGTTGCTCCTCTCCGGGGTAGCAACACGGGGACGGGGAGGGACACACAGGGCCAGCCTGTAGTCCTCTGGGAGCCGAGCGAAATGGTAAGTGTCAAAGACCCAGCCCTCCACCAATCACCAGGGAAGAAAAAACCACGCTGAGTCAGAAGCAGTGTTAACCATGAAAGCGCATCAGATCTCTCTGCTGATCTCTGCTGATCTCTGATGCTCTCTGATGCTCTCATCTCTTTATTGCGTCAGACAATTAGTTATATACTGTTAGGGTAGGAGAAGGTGGGCACTGGGAAGCTAGCCAATAGGAAGAGGGCCTCTGTGCTACCACTAAGGGTCTGGGTGGGGCTTTCAGGTACTGGGCAGGACAGGTGCAGGAAAGCTCTAGAGACTTTAGCTGCTGCGAGACCCGCGAAACTGCGGGGGGTTCAATCGAGTCACATACACAGAGATGCCTTAAGAGAGGTATGCAAAAGACCGAATGCCTGGACAAAGCCCTTTAATTGCAGCTGAGCCAGAATCAGGCTTCAGAGATGGAGGCTAGGCCCCAACAATTCCCCCTTTTTTGTTTATTAGAACAGGGGGGGACAAGCACGCAAAAGCCCCTGTCTTAGGTCGTCCCCCTCAGGGAATCTTACCCGTCATTGAGTGCTCTGGGGCCTTCTGTCCCACAGTACAGATCACCCCCGGGCCTGTCTTAGGTTGTCCCCGCTCCAGAGATCTTACCCGTCATTGGCTCTCGGGGAGACATCTAAGGGGAGTCGAGGGATCCCTCCTCGTCATTGGGCTCTCCTTGGTCATAGGAGTTATTGGCATTGGTAGCAAGCCTCTGGTAATGCACCTGTACGTTCATCAACTGAATGGATTCATTCGTCAACTGAATGGATTCTATCCTGCTTTGAATGAATTGTAACCTTATTGATAACACAGGGCCCAAAAGTTAAAGGTAAGAAGAAGAGGAGTATAGGACCAAGAAATTGAAGGACATAGGGTAGCCATCTGTGCAGTCCGGTCCAAAGGAAGTTGATGATGGGTATCTTGACTCCAAGAAGAAACAGGATCAGCACTGTAAGGTCCATTATTTATTCTGAAAAAGAAGAGAGAGAGAGAGATATCCTCAGGAGGCAGAGAGTCTTCTGGGTCTTCATCAATATTATTGGGGTCCCTCCATATTTGCGGACAATATTTAAGATCCCTTGCAGGGACCCAAACTGGCTTTGTTTCATCAGTGGGGAAAACACAACCAAATCCTCTTCCAGCTGTAATGAGGGGATCTGGGCCCCTCCACTCCCCATTAAGGGGGTCCTTCCACCGGACATAGACAGTTCGATAGGGAATAGAGGTTGTCCAATGTTTCTGGAAGGGTGAGAGATGTTCCCCTTTGGCAAAATTTAAAATATTGAGAGTAAACAAAGCCATCTTTAGCTGATCAAGGGGGGGAGTGTATTCCCCCTTTTTTGTTTTATTAATTGAGATTTAAGGACATGGTTATATCTTTCTACAATTGCCTGTCCTCTGGGATTATGAGGGATGCCAGTAGTATGGGTAATTTGCCATTGTTTAAAGAAGTCATCAAGAGACTTGCTTAAAAAACACGGACCGTTATCAGTTTTTATTTGGTCTGGCAATCCGAGAGTAGCAAAACATTGAAGAAAATGACTGATAGCATGTTTAGCTCTCTCCCCGGAATGGGCTGTAGCCCAACAGGCATGGGAAAAGGTGTCTATTGTTAAAAAAATGTATTTAACTTTTCCAAAAAAGGGAAAATGTGTAACATCCGTTTGCCACAGATTATTAGGCCTAAGGCCTCGAGGGTTAACACCGCCCATTTGGAGCGGTGGAACCTGTAAGAAAGGGTGGCACGACTTGCAGGTCCTAATAATCTTTTTTAGGTCTTTAATTGCGACTTGGGGAAATTGGTGGTGTAGTCCCCTCCAATTGGCATGCGTGAGCCGATGGAAAGAGATAGCCTCCTGTAAAGTGTAACATTCAGGATTAGAGGCTAACTGGTCAGAGAGGGCATTGCCTTTGGTCAAAATACTTGGAAGGCTTTGATGTCCCCTCAGATGTTGAATAAACATAGGAGCAATCCTTTGTTTGAGCAAATTTCTAGCTTGAATCATCAAAGGAGTGATAGGGTTACTATCAAGTTTAATATGAGCTTCTATGAAGTTAGGTAACAAATTGGCCACATACAGGCTATCTGAGAATAAGTTAAGAGGACCAGTAACCTCAGATAAAGCTAAGACCACCGCATAAAGTTCCTTAAATTGCGCTGAACCCTATATTTCATGAGACAGGGTCACTGCAGGAGAAGAATTGCCTTTACCTGGGGAGAAAATAACAACAGAAGCCCCCTTCTTGCCTCCATCCATGAATACGGTGGGGAAGGAGGGATCAGCTTCACCTAGAAAAAGTTTTGGAGGTCGCCACTCCAGCTGGCTAAAGGAGCGCATCCATTTATGGGGACCATAATGACAGTCCACTTTACCTGGAAAGCCTTCCATGGCTATTGCTAGTCTAGCATTATTTCTTTGTAGCCAAAAGAAATCATTAATCCTAAAAGGAACAATAAGAGAGTGGGGTTTACTCCCAAAAAGACGAGTGGACAAATCTCGTCCTTTGACAATACAATCTGCCATCTGGTCAGTCATGGAGTAAACTCTAGGTGTTCCTCCGACTGACTGGTGAATCCAGTGAAGAAGTTCCCCTTCCTGGCCTAAAAGGGCAGTAAAGATGGTCTGTCCTGATAGGACATAGAGGGTTAGGGGCATAGCAGGATCATACCTCTTTAAGGCTGCTTAATTGATAGCTAATTGAATTTTATTTAGAACCTCTTTATGATCAGCTGACAACGTTACTATGGAGGTCAGATCAAGACCCTTTAAGAGATCAAGAAGAGGTGTGAGGGTTGCAGTGGTTACGGGGACCCATGGTCTCATCCAATTAATTTTACCAAGAAGCTTTTGAAGTTGGGGCAGGGTATAAGTGTCTTGGATAGCTAATTGGGGTTTTAGAGGAGACACAACATCCAGTGTTAGGACAGATCCCAGGATTTTAAAGGGGGGTATCTTTTGGATTTTTTCTGGGGCAATTTGGAAGCCATTATCTTTTAACAGTTGGAGACATTTATTAAAAAGACAATCTAAATGCTGAGTGTCTGGGCTTCCTATAATGATGTCATCCATATATACATAGAAAAGTGAGCCTGTCTCCTCGTTAAGAGGGGATAAGACTCTAGACATATAGTCTTGACATATAGGAGGATTATTGGCCATACCTTGAGGTAGAACTGTCCATTCAAAATGCAAATCAGGGCCCTTATAATTTAATGAAGGAAGGGAGAAGGCAAACTTCTCAGTATAGAGGAATAGAGAGGAATAGAGAAAAAACAATCTTTGGTGTCTATGACTATGAGATATTGGTCATTAGGAATGGCAAGTATCCAGGGCATCCCCCTTTGGGGGGTCCCAAAAAGTTCCATCTTCTCATTTATTTTTCTCAAATCTTGGAGTAGTCTCCACTTGCCACTATTAGGGTCCATGATCAAAGGAATGAGTCTGACACAAAAGCGGAATTTAGAAGTTAAGTTAAACAGAGTTTTATTCCGCGCCTAGCATCGAGAATCATACTGACCGGTCAGGGCCGCCCCTAAGATGTGAGTGAGAGAGCGACCCCGCCTGATCTTACAGGCTACTTTTATAGGCCCCAGCCATGTGGTTGGGCTGGCCATACACAGGTGGCCAATGGAATTCAGCATGGTTGATTGATGGCTGGGGCAACCACTGACACTTTTGCTGTTTGAACTGACCTATCATTTCGGTGGGCTTCTGGCGCACTGCTGATGACAAAGGAAGGGGAGGGAATTCCCTGGCAGGCCAAGGGGGGTGGGGTGGGGAGGAATTCTGGTAACTCTACCTGGTTTAGCTGCTCTTGTAATCTGAGCTGTTATCAGAGATTCTGCAGCCCCTGCCTCAGGTCAAGTCCTTTGTCATAAAGATGGGAACTGCCTAGAGTGGATGGATTTCGGGAAGTCAAGAAAGGGGTCCCTTCAGCCAGTAGGCTTTTTAATCACAAATACTGGGGAGTTCCAAGGGCTCAGAGACTTTCTTTTTATGCTCCCCTCAACTCTATCAACAAAAGTGGACAGGTCCTCTCCTGGTCTTTGGTTAATTCCTGCTATCGGAGACTCAGAGGGACCCTCCTTCAGTTTTCTCCAGGCCACTAGGCCCAAAGCTCTAATCTGATCCTGATAGGGAGGGGGGATGGCGGCCTGCTGGATCCCCATTGAGTACTGGTCGGAGGTCCCTGCAAGCATCCCCGAAGTAATGGGGATTACAGGTTGCGAGTGTTGGTTCCTCACCACCTGTTGGCGGCATTCTTCTTTATACAGGACACACCACTTAATGAAAAGTGGGCCTGGAAGAACTGCTTTAGCCAGAGTCATACAATCGGCTGCAGTACATGGTTGATGAGCAAGGCCTTGGAGGATGGTTTCCGTCCAAGGAGCATTAGGGCCAACTTCTAAGACAGCCTTTTTGAGTTCCTTAAGGTCTCCAGGCTCCCAGGGATACCCGGTTGCAGGGCGGTTACTGCCCGGGTCAATATTAACCAGGAATGGCTGGCAGGACTCCGGGCCAGGTTCAAATGGTGCCTCACTAGTGACACTGTCTGTTGGGATCACGCTCTCCAGCATTTCCGACACACTTCCAGACAAAGACTGCAATATCTTGTGGACCTCAGAAGCACCATGCAGAAGCCTGTCTGATGAATGGAGCCCTGGCAGGCCCAGACCCTCCTGTGAGACTACTGAGGGTGGATGGAGCCCTGGCGCCGTGGGGGTTGGGAAACTAACAGGGCAGCCCAGGCCCAGACCCTCCTGTGAGACTACAGAGGCCTCATGGCCTGGGTTTGATGGGGGAGGAGCAGAGGGTGGCTCCTTCACATCTCCCTGAGGGGAACTTGGCCTTTCTGTAGACAATGAGAGATTAGCATCTCCGCAGGGAGTAAGGGAGACATCTGGCCTCTCTTTGTTAACTGTGTCCCCAGGGGACTCAGCCCTCTGGTTGGAAAGTTGAGGAGAAAAACTAGACTTTAGAGCTTACAAGACTGATAAACTTCCAGCGGGGACTCGCCCCTTGATTAATCTGGGCTTTTCCGATTAGATGCTCAATTTTGTCCCAAGTATTCCAGTCAACCAAGTTGCTAGTTGGCAGCCACGGGGCGATTTTAACTAAAGTATCCCAAACTTTACATGCCTGTGTAGCTAAAATCTCTAACCCTCGACTTTTAAGGAAGAGCTTAAGAGAGTCGAGGGAAGGGTCATTCTTAGAAAGATTCTTTCCCATATTTGATGGGAGTACACTTACCCGCACTCCGATTAGCTTGTCGGCGGTGAGTTTCTCGAGCACATGGAGCCCTCACACGGGCAGCAAAGTTTCCTCACACAGGGCACCAGCTGTGGCTCCTCTCCAGGGCAGCAACACGGGAATGGGGAGGGACACACAGGGCCAGCCTGTAGTCCCCCGGGAGCCGAGCGAGATGGTAAGTGTCAAAGACCCAGCCCTCCCCCAATCACTGGGGAAGAAAAAACCATGCTGAGTCAGAAGCAGTGTTAAACATGAAAGCGCATCAGATCTCTCTGCTGATCTCTGCTGATCTCTGATGCTCTCTGATGCTCTCATCTCTTTATTGCATCAGACAATTAGTTATATACTGTTAGGGTAGGAGAAGGTGGGCACTGGGAAGCTAGCCAATAGGAAGAGGGCCTCTGTGCTACCACTAAGGGTCTGGGTGGGGCTTTCAGGTACTGGGCAGGACAGGTGCAGGAAAGCTCTAGAGACTTTAGCTGCTGCGAGACCCGCGAAACTGCGGGGGGTTCAATCCAGTCACTACACAGAGATGCCTTAAGAGAGGTATGCAAAAGACCAAATGCCTGGACAAAGCCCTTTAATTGCAGCTGAGCAAGAATCAGGCCTCAGAGATGGAGGCTAGGCCCCAACACTCACCCTCACCCTCACCTTCAAGCTTACAATAACCCTCACCCTAACCCTAACCCTAATCCTAACCCTAACCCTCACAATCACCCTCACCCTCACCCTCACCCTCACCCTAACCCTAACCGCAACCATAATCCTTACCCTAACCCTAACCCTAACCCTCTAATCCTAACCCTAACACTAACCCTAACACTAACCCTAACCGAAAAACCCTAACCCTAACCCTAATCTTAACTCTCTATCCCTAACCCTAACCCTAACCCTAGCCCTATAACCCTAATCTTCACCCTATTCCTAACACTAACCCTCACCCTAAACCTCACCCTCACCCTCACCCTAAACCTCACCCTCACCCTCACCCTAACCCTAAACCTAACCCTCCGTCTCACCCTCAACCTCACCGTCACCCTCACCTCACCCTTACCCGAACTCTAATCCTAACCCTCTAAGCCTAACCCTAAACATAACCCTAACCTTTTTCATAACCCTAAACCTAACCCTCACCCTAACCCTAACCCTCACTCTCACCCTCACTCTCACCCTAACCCTAACCCTAAACCTAACCCTCACCCCCACCCTCACCCTCACCCTAACCCTAACTCTCACCCTAACCCTAACCATAACCATAACCCCAACCCAAACCCTCACCCTCACCATCACCCTAACACTAACCCTAACCATAACCTTAACCCAATCCCTCACCCTCACCCTCACCCTCATCCTAACCCTAACCTTATCCCTCTAACCCAAACCATAACCCTAATCCTCTAACCTTAATCCTAACCTAACCCTAACCCTAAACAGAGCCCTAAACCCAACACTAACCCTAACACTCACTCTCACCTTAATTTAACCCTAACCCTAACTCTAACCCTAACCCTCACGCTCACCCTCACTCTCATCCTCACCCTCAGCCTCACCTAAACATAACCCTAACCGTAACCCTAACCCTAAACCTAACACTAACCCTAACCCTAACCCTCTAACACCGACCCTAACACTAACCCTAACCCTAACCCTAATCCTAAACCTAAACCTCACCCTCAGCCTCACCAGAACCGTAATCCAAACCCTAACCCTAACCCTAACACTCACCACACACTCAATCTCACCCTCACCCTCACCCTAACCCTCGCCATAACCCTAACCCTAATCCTCACCTTCACCCTCACCCTCACCCTTACCCTAACCCTTACCCTAACCTTAACCCTAAACCTAACCCTAACCCTAACCCTCTAACCCTAACCCTGACCCTAACCTCTAACACTAACCTAACCCTAAACCTAACACTAACCCTCTAACCCCAACCCTAAGCTAACCCTACTCCTAAAAATAACCCTCACGCTCAATCTCAACCTCACCCTCACCCTCACCATAACCCTAACCCAAACCCTAACCCTCACCATCACTCTCAACCTCACCCTCATCCTCACCTTAATCATAACCCTAACCCTACCATTCTAACCCTAACGATAACCCAAATCTTCTAAACCTAACCCTAACCCTAACCATAACCATAACCCTAAACCTAACCCTAACACTAATCCTAATCCTCACCCTCACCCTAAACCTAAACCTAACCCTAACCCTAATCCCAACCCTAACAGTCACCCTCACCCTCACCATAACTCTCACCCTAACACTAACTCTAACCCTAACCGGAACCATATAACCCTAATACTAACCCTAACCCTAACCCTCTAACTCTAACACTAACCCTAACCCTCCCCCTAACCGTAAACTTAACCCTAAACCTTACTCTAACCCTCGCCCTCACTCTCACCCTCACCCTAACCCTAACCCTATCCCTAAACCTCACCCTCACCCTCACCCTCAACCTCACCCTAACCCTAACCCTAACCCTAACCCTCACCCTAACCCTACCCCTAAACCTCACCCTAACCCTCACCCTCACTTTCACGCTTACCCTAACCCTCACCATCACCCTAACCCTAACCCTAAACCTCACACTCACCCTCACCCTCATCCTCACCCTCACCCTAACCCTAACCCCAACCGTAACCCCTACCCTAACCCTAACCCTAACCCTCTAACCATAACCCTAACACTAACCCTAACCGTCTAACCCTAACCCTAACCCTAATCTTAACACTCTAACCCTAACCCTAGCCCTCTAACCCTAACCTTCACCCTAACCCTAACACTAACCATAACCCTAAACCTCACCCTCAACCTCACCCGCACCTTTACCTATCATAACCCTAACCCTAAACCTAACCCTAACCCTCACCCTAAACCTCACCCTCACCCTCACCAACCGTAACCCTAACACTCTGTCTCACCCTCAACCTCACCGTCACCCTCACCTCACCCTTACCCTAACTCTAACCCTAACACCCTAACCCTAAACCTAACCCTAAACCTAATCATAACCCTATATCTAACCCTAACCCTCTAACCATAACCCTAACCCTAACCCTAAACATAACCCTAACCCTATTCATGACCCTAACCCTAACCCTCAAAATCATCCTCACCCATACCCTCACCCTCACCCTATCCTTAACCCTAACCCTCACTCTCACCCTAACCCTAACTCTAACCCTCACCTTCACCCTCAACCTCAGCCTAACCCTAACTCTAACCCTAAACCTAAACCTAACCTAACTCTCACGCTCACCCTCACCCTCACCCTTACCCTAAAACCTAACCCTAACCCTAACCCTAACCCTCACTGTCAACCTCACCATCACCCTCACCCTAAAGCTAACCCTAATCCTACCCGTAACCATAACCCTCTAACACTAACCATAACCCTAATCCTTTAACCCTAATCGTAACATAACCCTAACCCTAACTGTAACCCCAAACCTCACCCTCAACCTCACCCTCACCCTCACCCTCAGCCTAACCCTCACCCAAACCCTAACCCTAACATTAACCCTAACCCTAACCCTCATCCTCACACTCAACCTAACCCTAACCGTAACCCTAATCCTAAAGCTCATCATCAACCTAACCCTATCCCTAAACCTAACGCCAACCCTCTAACCTTAATTCTAACCTTAAACCTAACCCTCTCAGCCTAACCCTAACTCTAACCCTAAACCTAACCCTCTAACCCCAACCCTAACCCTAACTGTAACCCTCACCCTATCACTAACCCTCACCCTCAACCTCACCCTCACCCTCACCCTAATCGTAACCCTAACCCTAACCCTCACCATCACCCTCAACATAACCCTAAGCCTAACCCTTACCCTAATCCTAACCCTATAACCCTAACGCTAACCTTAACCCTAACTCTCTAACCCTAACCATAACAGTAACCCTAACCCTAAACCTAACCCTCTAACCCTTACCCTAACCCTAACCCTAAACCTAACCCTAACCCTCACCCTCACCCTCATCCTCACCCTCAACCTCAACCTCACCCGCACCCTAAATCTAACCCTAACACTAACCCTAACCCTAACGCTAAAGCTAACCCTCTAACCCTACCCCTAACATTCACCCTAACACTCTAACCCTAACCCTAACACTAACCCTAACCCTAACAGTCTAACACTAACCCTAACCCTAACGCTAACCT
Source organism: Megascapheus bottae (assembly GCF_031878675.1). NCBI lineage: Eukaryota > Metazoa > Chordata > Mammalia > Rodentia > Geomyidae > Megascapheus > Megascapheus bottae. The sequence goes on along the minus strand of NC_143521.1, from coordinate 24,206 downwards.
TAAGCATCACACTCAACCTCACCCTCACCCTCATCCTCACCCTAACCATAACCATAAACCTAAACCTAACCCTTACCTTCACCATCACACTCAACCTCACCCTCACCCTTATCCTCACCCTAACCATAACTGCAACCCTAATCCTCTAACACTTACCGTAACACTAATCCTCTAATACTAACCCTAACACTAACCCTAATACTAACACTAACACTCACCCTCACCCTAATCTAACCCTAACCCTAACCTTAACCCTAACCCTCAAACCATAACCCTAACCCTAACCTGAACCTTCTAACCCAAACCATAACCCTAACCATAACCCTAACCCTAACCGTAACCCTGAACCTCATCCTCACCCTCACCCTCACCCTCAGCCTAACAGTCACCCTAAACTTAACCCTAACCCTATCCCTAAACCTCACACTCAACCTCAACCTCACCCTCACCCTCACCCTAACCCCAACCCTAAACTTAACCATCACCCTCACATAGCACTCACCCTCACCCTCAGCCTAAGCCTAAGCCTAACCCTAACCCTAAACCTAACACCTAACCCTAAGCCTAAACGTAACACCTAACCCTAACCCTAAACCTAATGCTAATCCTAACCCTAACCATAAACCTAACCCTAAACCTAAAGCTAACCCTAACCCTAACCCTAACCCTCTAACCCTAACACTAACCCTAACGCTAACCCTAACCCTATCCCTAACCCTCAACCAAACCCTCACCTTCACCGTCACCCTAACCCTAACCCTAACCCTCACACTAACCCTCACCCTCACCCTAACCCTAAATATAACCATAACCGTCACACTCACCCTCACCCTCACCCTCACCCTAACCCTAACCCCAACCCTAACCCTAACTCTAACACTAATCCTAACCGTCTAACACTAACCCCAACCCTAACCCTAATCTAACCCTCTAACCCTCCCCCTACTCCTAACCCTAACCCTCTAACCCTAATCCTCACCCTCACCCTAACGCTAACCCTCAACCTCACCCTCACCCTCACCCTAATCATAACCCTAACCCTAATCCTCACCCTAACTCTAACCCTCACCCTCACCCTAATCATAACCATAACCATAACCCTATCCTCACCCTAATACTAACCCTAAACCTAACCATCTAAACCTAACCCTAACCCTAACCCTAAACCTCACCCTCACTCTCACCCTCACCCTCACCCTAACCCTAACTCTAACCCTCAACCTCACCCTCACCCTCACCCTCAACCTCATCCTCACCCTCACCCTAACCCTAATCCTAACCCTAACCCTAACAATAACCTTCATCATCACCCTCAACCTCACCTTCACCCTCAGCCTAATCATAACCCTAACACTAACCCTCTAACCCTAACCATAACACTAATCCTCTAACCCTATCCCTAACCTTCAACTTCACCCTCATCCTCAGCCTAACCCTCACCCTTACCCTACCCCTCAGACTCACCCTCACCCTCACCCTAACCTTAAATATAACCATAACCCTCACACTCACCCTCACCCTCACCCTAATCCTAACCCCAACTCTAAACCTAACCCTAACCCTAACCCTAACACTAATCCTAAACGTCTAACACTAACCCTAACCCTAACCCTAATCTTAACCCTCTAACCCTACCACTACCCCTAACCCTAACCCTCTAACCCTAATCCTCACCCTCACACTAACCCTAACACTACCCTAACTCTCACCCTCACCCTAAACATAAACCTAACCCTAACCCTAACCCTCACACTAACCCTAACCCTAACCCTCTAAACCTAACCCTAACCCTAACCCTAAACCTCACCCTCACCCTCACCCTAAACCTAACCCTAACCCTAACCCAAACCCTCAACCTGAACCTCACCCTCACCCTCAACCTCATCCTCACCCTCATCCTAACCCTAACCCTAACCCTAACCCTCACCCTCACCCTCAAGCTAAACCTAACCCTAAACCTAACCCTCATGGTTACCCTCACCCTCACCCTTACCCTAAGCCTCACCCTCACCCTAACTCTAACCCTAACCCTAACCTTAACCCTCATCGTCAACCTCACCAAAACCCTCACCCTAAAGCTAAGCCTAACCCTAATCATAACCATTACCCTCTAACCCTAACCATAACCCTAATCCTCTAACCCTAACCCTAACCATAACCTAACCCTAACCCTAATCGTAAACCCAAACCTCATCCTCTATCTCACCCTCACCCTCACCCTCAGCCTATCCCTCACCCTAAACCTAAAATAACACTAACCCTAACCCTAACCCTAACCCTTATCCTCACCCTTAACCTAACCCCAACCGTAACCCTAAACCTAACCATAACCATCAACCTAAACCTAACCCTAAACCTAACCCTCACCCTCTAACCCTAATCCTAACCCTAATCCTAACCCTAAACCTAAACCTAACCCTCACCCTCAACTTCACCCTCACCCTTTAACTCTAATCCTAACCCTAACCCTAACACTCTAGCCATAACCCTAACCCTAACCCTAAACCTAACCCTCTAACCCTTACGCTAACCCGAACCCTAACCCTAAACATAAGCCTAACCCTATTCATTACCCTAACCCTAACCCTCACCCTCACCCTCACCCTCACTCTAACCCTAAACCTAACCCTCACTCTCACCCTCAGTCTCACTCTAACCCTAACCCTAACCCTACCCTAACCCTCACCCTCACCCTCACTCTCAACCTAAACCTAACCCTAACCCTAAACCTAACCCTAAACCTAACCCTCATGCTCACCCTCACACTCACCCTTACCCTAACCCTCACCCTAACCCTAACCCTAACCCTAACCTTAACCCTCATCGTCAACCTCACCAAAACCCTCACCCTAACGCTAAGCCTTACCCTAACCATAACCATAACCCTCTAACCCTAACCATAACCCTAATCCTCTAAGCCTAACCATAACCTAACCCTAACCTTACCGTAAACCCAAACCTCATCCTCAACCTCACCCTCACTCTCACCCTCAGCCTAACCCTCACCCTAAACCTAAAATAACACTAACACTAACTCTAACCCTAACCCTAACACTTATCCTCACCCTCAACCTAACCCCAACCATAACCCTAAACCTAACCATCACCATCAAACTATCCCTAACCCTAAAACTAACCCTCACCCTCTACCCCTACTCCTAACCCTAATCCTAACCCTAAACCTAAACCTAACCCTCACCCTCACCCTCAACTTCACCCTCATCCTTTAACTCTAATCCTAACTCTAACCGTAACACTCTAACCATAACCCTAACCCTAAACCTAACCCTCTAACCCTTACCCTAACCCTAACCCTAAACCTAACCCTAAACCTCAACCTCACCCTCAACTTCACCCTAACCCTAACCCTAACCCTAACCCTACCCCTCACCCTCACCCTCAACCTCAACCTCACCCTCACCCTAAACCTAACCCTAATCCTAACACTAACCCTAAAGCTAACCTTCTAACCCTACCCCTAACATTAACCCTAACCCTCTAACCCTAACCCTAACACTAACTCTAACCCTAACTGTCTAACAATAACCCTAACCCTAAGCCTAACCCTCACCCTCAACCTCTCCCTCAACCTCATCCTCACCCTAACCCTAATCCTCTAAAAGTACCACAACACTAATCCTCTAACACTAACCCTAACACTAACCATAACACTAACACTAACACTCACCCTCACCCTAATCTAACCCTAACCCTAACCCTAACCCTAACCCTCACCCTCAACCTCACCCTAACCCTAACCATAAACCTAAACCTAACCATAAACCTAAACCTAACCCTAACCTTCACCATCACACTCAACCTCACCCTCACCCTCACCCTCACCCTAACCAAAAACATAACCCTAATCCTCTAACCCTACCACAACACTAATCCTCTAACACTAAACCTAACACTAACCATAACACTAACACTAACACTCACCCTCACCCTAATATAACCCTAACCCTAACCCTAACCCTAACCTTAAACCGGACCCTCTAACCCTAACCCTAACCCTAATCCGACCCTTCTAAGCCTAACCCTAACCATAACCATAACCATAATTCTAAACCTCACCCTCAACCTCACCCTCACCCTCAGCCTAACTGACACCCTAACCCTAAACCTAACCCTAAACCTAACCCTATCCCTAACCCTCACCCTCACCCTCACCCTAACCCTAACACTAACCCTAAACCTAACTCTCACCCTCACCGTAACACTCACCCTCACCCTCAGCCTAAGCCTAACGCTAACCCTAACCCTAAACCTAACCCCTATCCATAACCCTAAACCTAACGCTAATCCTAAACATAACCCTAACCCTAAACCTGAAGCTAACCCGAACCCTAACCCTAACACTAATCCTCTAACCCTACCCCTAACCTAACCCTCTAACCCTAACCCTAACCCTAACTCTAACCCTAACCCTATCCCTAACCTTCAAGCAAACTCTCACCCTCACCCTCACCCTAACCCTCACACTCACCCTCACCCTCACCCTCACCTTAACCCTAAATATAACCATAACCCTCACACTCACCCTCACTCTGACCCTCACCCTAACCCTAACGCCAACCCTAACCCTAATCCTCTAACCCTAACGCTAACGCTAACCCTAACCCTGACCCTAATCCTAACCGTCTAACCCTAACACTAACCCTAACCTTAATCTTAACCCTCTAACCCTAACCCTAACCCTAAACCTAACCCTAACCCTCACCCTAAACCTCACCCTCAACTTACCCTAACCCTAACCCTCACCCTCACCCTCAGCCTCACCCTCACCCTCACCCTTACCCTAACTCTAAACCTAATACTCTATTCCTAACCCTAAACATAAAACCTAAACATAACCCTAACCCTATTCATAACCCTTACCCTAACCCTCACCCTCACCCTCACTCTAACCCTAAACCTAACCCTAAACCTCACCCTCACCCTCAACCTAACCCTCAGCCTCACCCTCAATCTCACCCTAACCCTAACACTAACCCTCACCCTCACCCTGACCCTCAACCTAACCCTAACCCTAACCCTAACTCTAAACCTAAACCTAACCCTCACCCTCACCCTCACCCTCACCCTTACCCTAACCCTAATAGTCACCCTAACCCCAACGCTAACCCTAACCCTCACCTCAACCTCACCCTCACCCTCACCCTAACCCTAACCCTAATCATAACCCTAACCCTCACCCTCACACTAACACTAACCATAACCCTCTAACCCTAACCATAACCCTAATCCTCTAACCCTTACGGAAACCTAACCATAACCCTAACCTGAAACCTAACACTAACCCTCACCCTCATCCTCACCCTAACCCTAACCCTAATCCTAACCACACCTTCACTCTAACCCTCATCCTCACCCTTAACCTAAGAGTAACCTTAAACCTAACTCTAAACCTAACCCTCTAATCCTAACCCTATCCCTAACCCTAACCCTCTAACCCTAAACCTGACCCTTACCCAAACCCTAAATCTCTAACCCTAACACTCACCCTCACCCTAACCCTAACCCTAAACCTAAATCTCACCCTCACCCTCACCCTAACCATAACCCTAACGTAACCCTAATCCTCACCCTAAACATCACCATCACCCTCACCCTAACCCTAACTGTCACACTCAACCTCTCCCTCACCTTCACCCTAACCCTAACTCTAACCCTAACCTTCTAACCCTAACCATAACCCTAACCCTAACCTTAACCCTAACCCTCACCCTCATCCTCACCTTAACCCTAACCCTAACTCTAACTCTAACCCTCTAACCCTAACCCTAACCCTAAACCTAATACTAACCCTAACCCTCACCCTCACCCTCACCCTAAGTCTAACCCTAAACCTAACCCTAACCCCTAACCCTAACCCTAACCCTAACTCTAATCTTAACCATAAACCTAACTTTAGCCCTAAATATAACGCTAACCCTAACCCTAACCCAAACCCTAACCCTCTATCCCTAACCCTAACCCTCACCATAACCATAAGGCTAACCATAACCCCATCCCTAACCCTAATCCCGAAGCAAACACTCACCCTCACCCTCACCCCCACCCTAAACCTAACCCTCACCCTCGCCCTCACAATAAACCTAACCATAACCATAACCCTCAAACTCACCCTCACCCAAACCCAAACACCAACTCTAGCCCTAACCCTAACCCTAACCCTCTAACCCTAACCCTAAACCTAAACCTAACAATAACCCTAAACCTCTAAACGTAATCCTAACCCTAACCCTAACCTTCACACTCTAACCCTAACCCTAGCCATAACCCTAACCCTCTAACCCTAACTCTCAACCTCACCCTAAACCTAAACCTAACCCTCACCCACACACTCACCCTAACCATAACCCTAACCCCAACGCTAACCCTAACCGTCACCCTAAACCTAACCCTCACCCTCACCCTCACCCTATGCTAACCCTAAACCTCACACTCGCCCTCAGCCTCAACCTCACCCTCACCTTCACACTTACCCTAACCCTAACCCTCACACTAACCCTAACCCTCACAATCACCCTCAACCTCACGCTCACCCTCACCCTAACCCTAATACTAACCCTCACCCTCACCCTCACCATTAACCTAACCCTAACCCTCACCCTAACCCTAACCCTAATTCTAACCCTAACCCTAACCCTTACCTTCAACCTCACCCTCACCCTCACGCTAACCCTAACCCTCACCCTCACCCTCAACCTCACCCTCACCCTTAACCTAACCCTAACCCTCAGCCTAACCCTAACCCTAACTCTAACCCTAACCCTAAACGTCACCCGCAACTTCACCCTCACCCTCACCCTAACCCTAACCCAAACCCTAACCCTCTCTCCCCAACCCTAACCCTAAACCTAACCCTAACCCTCACTCTCACCCTCACCCTTACCCTAACCATAATCCTAACCATAACCCTCTAACCTTAACCGTAACCTACCCAAACCCTAAACCTAACGCTAACCCTAAGCCTCAACCTCAACCTCACACTCAATCTCACCCTCACCCTCACGCTAACCCAAACACTAATCCTAAATCTCTAATCCAAACCTTAACCCTAACCCTCTAACCCTAACCCTAACCCTAACACTAACCCTAACCCTTACCCTCACCCTCACCCTCACGCTCACCCTAAGGCCCACCCTCAGCCTCACCCTGAGCCTCACCCTAACCCTAACCTTCACCCTCACCCTAAACCTAAACTTAACCCTAAACCTTACCCTTACCCTCACCCTCACCCTAACCCTAACCCTAAGCATAACCTTTAACCCTGAACCGAACCCTAACCCAAACCCTAACCCTAACCCTCTAACCCTAACCCTAACCCTAAAGCTAACCCTCTAACCCTAACTCTAACCCTAACCCTCTAACCCCAACCCTAACCCTAACTCTAACCCTAACTCTAAACCTCACCCACAACCTCACCCTCACTCTCACCCTACCCTAACCCTAACCCTGACTCTAACCCTCATTGTCACCCTCAACCTCACCCTCAACCTCACACTCACCCTAACCCTAACCCTAACCCTAACCATAACCCTAATTCTCTAACCCTAACCCTAACCCTAACCCATTCCCTAACCCTAACCCTAAACTTAAACCTAACACAAAGCTAACCCTCACCCTCACACTAAACCAAACCCTAACCCTAACACTAACCCTAACCCTCACCCGCACACTCACCCTCACCCTCACTCTCACCGTCACCCTCATTCTAACCATAACCCTAACGCTAACCCTAACCCTAATCCTCTAACCCTAACAGAAACCCTATCCCTAAACCTCTAACCCTAACCCTCACCCTAACCCTATAACCCCAAACCTAACCCTTACCCTAACCCTAACCCTAACACTAATCCTTACCATCTAACACTAACCCCAACCCTAACCCTAATCTTAACCTTCTAACCCTACCCCTACTCCTAAACCTAACCCTCTAACCCTAATCCTCACCCTCACCCTAACCCTAACCCTCAACCTCACCCTCACCATCACCCTCATCCTAACTCTAACCCTAAACCTAAACCTCACCCTCACCCTCACATTCAACCTAACCCTAACCCTAACCCTAAACCTAACCCCTCACCCTCACACTCACCCTTACCCTAACCCTAACCCTAACCCTAACCCTAACCCTAAGCCTAACCCTCACCCTCAACCTCACCCTCACCCTCACGCTCACCCTCACCCTAACCCTAACACTATCCCTAACCCTCACCCTCACCCTCACAGTTAACTTAACCCTAAACCTCACCGGAACCCTTAACCTAAACCTAACCCTCACCCTAACCCTAACCCTAACTCTAACTCTAACCCTAACCCTCACACGGAACCTCACCCTCACCCTCAACCTAACCATAACACTAACCCTCACCCTCACACTCACCATCAACCTCACCCTAACCCTATCACTAACCTAACCCTCTAACCCTAAACCTAACCCTAACACTAACCCTAAACCTCACCCTCACCCTCACCCTAAACCTCACCCTCACCCTCACCCTAACCCTAACGCTCACCCTAACCAGAACCCTAACCATAACCCTAAACCTTACCCTCACCCTCACCCTCACCCTATCCCTAACCCTAACCCTAACCTCAACCCTAACCCTAACAATAACCCGATCCCTAACCCTAACCATCTAACCCTACCGCTAACACTAACGTTAACCCAACCCTAACCCTAACCATAACCCTAACTCTAAACCTCCCCAACAACCTCTCCCTGACTCTCACACTAACGCTTACCCTAACCCTAACCCTAAACCTCACCTCAACCTCACACTCACCCTAACCATAACTTTAACCCTAACACTCTAACCCAAACAATAACCCTAATCGTCTAACCCAAATCCTAACCCAAACCCTAACCCTAACCCTAACCTTTAAGCTAAGCCTAACACTAGGCTAATCCTCACTCTCACCCTAAACCAAAACCTAACCCTAACACTAAACCTAACCCTCACCCGCACACTCACCCACACCCTCACAGTCACACTCATTTTAACCCTCAACCTAACCCTAACCCTCTAACCCTAACCCAAACCCTATCGCTAACCCTCTAACCCTAACCCTCACCTTCTAACCCTAACCCTTATCCTAACCCTAACCCTAAACCTTACCCTCACCCTCACCCTAACCTTAATCCTAACCCTAACTCATCCTTACCCTTACCCACACCGTAACCCACAAACTAACCCTAACCCAAAACCTACCCCTAACCCTCTAAACCAAACCCTAACCCTAACCATAAACATAACCCTAACCCTAACCCTAACCTAACCGAAAAGCTAACCCTCTAACCCTAAACCTAAACCTAAACCTAACACTAAGAATAACACTAACACTCATCCTTACCCTAATCCAACCCTAACCCTAACCATAACCTTAACCCTAACACTCTAACCATAACCCTAACCCTAACCTTAACCTTCTAGCCCTAACCCTAACGCTAACCCTAACCGTAACACAAAACCTCACCCTCACCCTCAGCCTAAGCCTAACCTTCACCCTAACCCTAACCCTAAACCTAACCTAACCCTCACCCTCACCCTCACCCTAACCCTAACTCTAACCCTAACACTAAACCTAACACTCACCCTCACCGTAACATTCACACTCACCCTCAGCCTAAGCCTAAGCCTAACCCTAACCCTAAACTTAACGCTAATCCTAACCCTTACCCTAACCTTAAACCTAAAGCTAACCCTAACCCTAACCTTAATCCTCTAACCCTAACCCTAACCCTAACCCTCTAACCCTAACCCTAACACTAACACTAACCCTAACCTAACCCTCACCTTCACCCTCACCCTCAACCTAACCCTAACCCTAACCTTAAACCTAAACCTCACCCTCACCCTCACCCTAAACCTAACCCTAACCCTAAACTTAACCCCAACCCTAAACCTAACACTAAGCCCAACCCTCAAACCCTAAACCTAAACCTATCCGTAACCTTCTAACCATAACCATAACCCTAAACCTAACCCTCTAACCCTAACCCTCAGCCTCACCCTTACCCTAACCCTAACCCTCACCCTCATCCTCAACCTCACCCTCACCCTCACCCTCATCCTCAATCTCACCATCACCCTAACCCTAACCCTAACCTTAACACTAACCCTAATCTCACCCTCACCGACACCCAAACCCTAACCCTAACCCTAACCTTAACCCTAACCCTAACCCTCACCCTCACACTCACCTCACTCTCACCCTCAGCCTAACCCTCACCTAACCCTAACCCTAACCCTAACATTAACCCTAACCCTCACTCTCACCCTCACCCTCACCTTCACCCTCACCCTAACCCTAACCCTAACCCTCAACCGTACCCCCACTATTACCCTAATCCTCACCCTCACACTCACCCTCAACCTAACCCTAACCCTCACCCTACCCTCACCCTCACCCTCACCCTAACCCTAGCCCTAACCCTCACCATCACCCTCACCCTTACCCTAACCCAAACCCTCACCCTAACCCAAACCCTAACCCTAACCCTAACCTTAACCCTAACCCTAACCCTCACCCTCACACTCACCTCACCCTCACCCTCAGCCTAACCCTCACCTAACCCTAACCCTAACCCTAACATTAACCCTAACCCTCACTCTCACCCTCACCCTCACCCTCACCGTAACCCTAACCTAACTCTAAACCTCTAATGCTAACCATAAAACTAATCCTCTAAACCTAACCCTAACCTAACCCTAAACCTAACCCTAACCCTAAACATAACACTAACCCTAACCCTCACCCTCACCCTAACTCTAAACCTAACCCTAACCCTCACCCTCACCCTCACTCTCACCCTCACCCTCACCTCACCCTAACCCTAATCATAACCCTTACCTAAAACTAACCCTCTCACACTAACCTTAACCCAAACCCTAACCCTCTATATCTAACCCTAACCTTAACACTAACCCTCTAACCCTCACCCTAACCTTAACCTTAACCCTAACCCTCACCCTCACCCTCACCCTAACCCTAAACCTCACCCTCACCCTCACCCTCACCCACACTCTCACCCTAAACCTAACCCTAACCCTAAACTTAACCCTAACCCTAAACCTAACCTTAACCCTAACCCTAACCCCAACCCTCAAACCCTAACCCTAAACCTAACGCTAACCCTCTAACCCTAACCCTAACCCTAACCCTAAACGTCACCCTCACCCCCACCCTAACCCTAACCCTAAAACTATCCCTAACACTAACCCTAATCATAACACCTTACCTTTACCCTTTAACACTATCCCTAATACTAACCCTCTAACCCTAACCCTCAAACTCTAACCCTAAATCTAACCCTAACCCTCACCATCACCCTCAATCTCACTCTCACACTCACCCTCACACTCACCCTAACCCTAACCCTAACCCTAACCCTCACGCTCATGCTCACCCTAACAGTAACTCTAACCCTAACAATTTAACCCTAACCCTAACCCTAACCCTAACCCTCACCCTCAACCTCATCCTCACCCTCACCCTCATCCTCACCCTAACCCTAACACTAACCCAAAACGTAACCTTAACCTTCACCATCACTCTCTCCCTAACCATAACCACAACCCTAATCCTCTAACCCTAACCCTAACATTAACCCTGTAACCCTAACCCTCAGCCTCACCCTCACCCTCACCCTCACCCTTGCCCTAAACCTAACCCTAAACTTAACCCTAACCCTAACCTCACTCTCACCGTCACCCTCACCCTCACCCTAACCCTTACTCTAACCCTAACCCTCTAAATCTAACCGTCACCCTCACCCTCACCCTAACCCTCACCCTCACCCTAACCCTACCCCTAACCCTCACCCTCACCCTCACCCTAACCCTAACCCTAACCCTAACCCTCACCCTCACCCTCACCCTTACCCTAACCCTAACCCTCACCCTAACCCAAACACTAACCCTAACCCTAACCTTAACCCTACCCCTTATCCTCACCCTCAACCTCACCCTCACACTCACCCTCACCCTCAACCTCACACTTTCCACAAGCCTAACCCTAACCCTAACCCTCACCCTCACCCTCACCGTCACCCTCACCCTCACTCTAACCCTACCCTCTAAAACAAACCTTAACTCTCACCCTCACCCTAACCCTAACTCTAACCCTAACCCTCTAAACCTAACCCTCACCCTCACCCTCACCCTCACCTTAACCCTAACCCTCACCGTAACCCAAACCCTCACCGTCACCCTCACCCTGAACCTTACCCTAACCCTAACCCTCACCCTAACCCAAACCCTAACCCTAACCCTAACCTTAACCCTAACCCTAACCCTCACCCTCAACCTCACCCTCACACTCACCCTAATCCTAACCCTAGCCCTAACCCTAATCATAACCCTAACCCTCACTTTCACCCTCTAACTCACCCTCACCCTCACCCTCACCGTAACCCTAGCCTAACCGTAACCCTCTAATCCTAACCATAACCGTAACCCTCTAACTCTAACCCTAGATTTAAAGCTAACCCTCACCGTCACCCTCACCCTCACTCTCACCCTCGCCCTAAACATAACCCTAATCCTAACCCTAACCGTAACCCTAACACTAACCCTCACCCTAAACCTCACCCTTACACTCACGCTAACCCTAACCCTAACCCTAAACCTATTCATAACCTTAACCCTTACCCTCACGCTAACCCTAACCCTAAACCTAACTCTCTAATGCTAACCCTAACCCTAACCCTCCAACCCTAACCCTAACCCTAACCCAAACCCTAACACTAACCCTAACACTCACCCTCAACCTAACCCTCACCCTAATCCTCACCCTCACCCTCAACCTAACCCTAACCCTCACACTAACCATAACCCTAACCCTAACCCTAAACCTTACCCTCACCCTCACCCTCACCTTATCCCTAAGCCTAACCCTAACCTTAACCCTAACCCTAACCCTAACCCTAACCCTAACCCTCTAACTGTACCCCTAACCCTGACACTAACCCTCTAACCCTAACTCTAACCCTAACCTTCTAACCCAAACCTAACCCTAACTCTAACCCTAACATTCTAACCCTAACCCAAACCCTATCCCTAACCGTCTAATCCTAACCCTAACCTTCTAACCCTAACCCAAACCCTAACCTACACCTAACCCTAAACATCACCCTCACCCCCACCCTAACCCAAACCCGAACCATAACCCAGACCCTAACCCTCACCCTCAACCTCAATCTCACTCTCACCCAAAAGCTAACCCTAACCCTAACCCTAACCTTCACCCTCACCCTCAACCTAACCCTAACCCTAAAACTATCCCTAACACTAACCCTAATCCTAACACCTTACCCTTACCGTTTAACCCTATCCCTAGTACTAACCCTCTAACCCTAACCCTAACCCTAACCCTCTAACTCTAACCCTAAATCTAACCCTAACCCTCACCGTCACCCTCAACCTCACTCTCACACTCACCCTCACACTCACCCTAACCATAACCATAACCCTAACCCTAACCCTAACCCTCACCCTCACCCTCACGCTTACCCTAACACTAACTCTAACCCTAACGATTTAATCCTAACCCTAACCCTAACCCTAACAGTAACCCTCACCCTCAACCTCATCCTCACCCTCACCCTCATCCTCACCCTAACCCTAACCCTAACCCAAAACGTAACCTTAACCTTCACCATCACACTCTCCCTAACCATAACCAGAACCCTAAGTCTCTAACTCTAACCCTAACACTAACCCTCTAACCCTAACCCTCACCCTCACCCTCAACCTCACCCTTGCCCTAAACCTAACCCTAACTTTAACCCTAACCCTAACCTCACTCTCACCTTCAACCTCACCCTCACCCTAACCTTTACTCTAACCCTAGCCCACTAAACCTAACCCTCACCCTCACCCTCACCCTAAACCTAGCCCTAACCCTCACCCTAACCCTCACCCTAACCCTAACCCTCACCCTCACCCTTACCCTAAGCCTAATCCTCACCCTAACCCAAACACTAACCCTAACCCTAATCTTAACCCTACCCCTAACCCTCACCCTCAACCTCACCCTCACACTCACCCTCAGCCTCAACCTCACACTTTCCACAACCCTAACCGTAACCCTAACACTCACCCTCACCGTCACCCTCACCCTCACTCTAACCCTACCCTCTAAAACAAACCTTAACCCTCACCCTCACCCTAACCCTAACTCTAACCCTAGCCCTCTAAACCTAACCCTCACCCTCACCCTCACCCTCACCCTAACCCCACCCCTAACCCTCACCGTCACCCTCACCTTAACCCTAACCCTCACCGTAACCCAAACCCTCACCGTCACCCTCACCCTCAACCTTACCCTAACCCTAACCCTCACCCTAACCCAAACCCTAACCCTAACCCTAACCTTAACGCTAACCCTAACCCTCACCCTCAACCTCACCCTCACACTCACCCTAATCCTAACCCTAGCCATAACCCTAACCATAACCCTAACACTCACTCTCACCCTCTAACTCACCCTCACCCTCACCCTAACCATAACCCTAGCCTAACCCTAACCCTCTAATCCTAATCATAACCGTAACCCTCTAACTCTAACCCTAGATCTAAAGCTAACCCTCACCGTCACCCTCACCCTCACTCTCAACCTCACCCTCACCCTAACCATAACCCTAACCCTAACCCTAACCCTAACCCTCACCTTAAACCTCACCCTTACACTTACGCTAACCCTAACCCTAACCCTAAACCTATTCATAACCTTAACCCTTACCCTCACCCTAACGCTAACCCTAACCCTAAACCTAACTCTCTAACCTTAACCCTAACCCTAACCCTAACCATCTAACCCTAACCCTAACCCTAACCCAAACCCTAACACTAACCCTCACACTCACCCTCAACCTAACCCTTACCCTAACCCTCACCCTCAACCTCAACCTAACCCTAACCCTCACTCTAACCCTAAGCCTAACCCTTACCCTAAACCTTACCCTCACCCTCACCCTCACCCTATCCCTAACCCTAACCCTAACCCTAACCCTAAGCCTAACCCTAAGCCTAACCCTAACCTTAACCCTAACTCTAACCCTAACCCTAACCCTAACCCTAACCTTCTAACCCTAACCCTAACCGTAACCCTAACCCTAAACGTCACCCTCACCCCCACCCTAATCCTAACCGGAACCATAAACCAGAACATAACCCTCACCCTCAACCTCAATCTCACCCTCACCCAAAAGCTAACCCTAACCCTAACCTTAACCCTAACAGTAACCCTAACCAGAACCCTAACCCTAACCCTAACCCTCTAACACTAACCCTAACCCTAACCCTAACCCTCACCCTCAACCTAACCCTAACCCTAACCCTAACCCTAAACCTCAACCTCAACCTCACCCTCACCCTAAGCCTAACAGTATCCCTAACCCTAACCATAACCCTAACCCTAAAACAAACCCTAACCTTAACCCTAACCCTCCCCCTCACCCTAACCCTAACCCTAAACCTAACCTTAACCATAACCCTAACCCTAACCCGAACCCTAACCCTAACCCTCTAACCCAAACCCTAACCCTAACACTGACCTTAATTCTAAACCTCAACCACAACCTCAAACTCACTCTCACCCTAACCCGAACCCTAACCCTGAGCCTAAACCTCACCCTCACCCTCAACCTCACCCTCAACCTCACACTCACCCTAACCATAACCCTAACCCTAACCCTCTAACCATAACCATAACCCTAACCCTCTAACTATAACCCTAACCAAAACCTTAACCCTAACTCTAGACCTAACCCTAACACTAAGCTAACCCTCACCCTCATCCTAAACCAAACCCTAACCCTAACCCTAAAACTATCCCTCACAAGCACACTCACCTTCACCCTCACCCTCACCGCCACCCTAATTCTAACCCTACCACTAATCCTAACCATAACCCTCTAACCCTAAACCAAACCCTATCCCTAACCCTCTAAACCTAAACCTAATCCTCTAACCCTAACCCTAAACCTAAACCTCACCCTCACCATCAACCTAGCCTTAACCGTAGTCCTAACCCTAACTCACCGTCACCATCACCCTCAACCTAACACAAAACCTAACCCTAACCCTAACACTAACCCTCTAAACCTAACCCTAACCATAACCCTAACCCTAACCGTAACCCTAACCCTAACCCTAACACTAACCCTAAACCTCACCCTCACCCTCACCCTAACCCTAACCCTAACCCTCACCCTCACCCTCACCCTCACCCTCAACCTCAACCTCACTCTCACCATAAAGCTAAGCCTAACCCTAACCCTAACCCTAAAGCTAACCCTCTAACCCTAACCCTCACCCTAACCCTAACCCTCTAACCCTAACCCTAACCCTAACCGTCTAACAATAACCCTAACCCTAACCCTAAACCTAACCCTAACCCTCACCCTCAACCTCACCCTCACCCTAACCCTAATCATAACCCTAACCATAACCCTAACCCTCACCCTCACCCTCGCCCTAACGCAAACCCTAACACTAACCATAACGCTCTAACCCTAACCATAACCCTAATCGTCTAACCCTTACTATAACCTAACCCTAACCTTAACACAAAAACTAACACTAACCCTCAACTTCATCCTCACCCTAACCCTAACTCTAATCCAAACCCTCACCCTCACCCTTAACCTAATAGTTACCCTAAACCTAACCCTAAACCTAATCCTCTAACCATAACCCTAACCCTAACCCTAACCCTCAACCTCACCCTCACCCTAACCCTCACCCTAACCATAAACCTAACCCTAAGGCTAACCCTCACCCTAACACTAACCCTAACCCTAAAACTCACACTCGCCCTCAGCCTAACCCTCACCCTCACCCTCACCTTAATCCTAACTCTAACCCTACCCCCCTAACCCTAACCCTAACCATAACCCTCACCTTCACCCTCACCCTAACCCTAACCCTCACCCTCACCCTAACCGTAACTCTAACCCTAACCTTCTAAACCTAACCTTCACCCTCACCCTCACCCTTACCTTAACCCTCACCCTCACCCTAACCCTAACTCTAATCCTAACACTTGAAACCTAATCCTCACCCTCACCATCACTCTAACCCTAATTCTAACCCTAACCCTCCAAACCTACCCTCACTCTCACCCTCACCCGCACCCTAACCTTACTCCTAAACCTCACCCTCACACTCACCTCACCCTAACCCTAACCCTCACCCTCACCCTAACCCTAACCCTAACCCTCACCCTCACCCTCACCCACACCCTAACCTTAACACTAACCCTCACCCTCACCCTCACCCTAACCCTAACCCTCACTCTCACCCTCATCCTCACCCTCACCATAACCCTAACCCTAACCATAACCCTAACCCTCTAATCCTAACCATAACCCTAATCCTCTACCCCTAACCCTAACCTAACCCTAACCCTAAACCTAAGCCTATACATAATACTAACCCTAACACTCACCCTCACCCTAACACTAACCCTAACCCTCACCCTCACCCTCACTCTAACCCTCACCCTCACCTCACCCTAACCCTAATCCTAACCCTAACCTAAACTTAACCCTCTCACCCTAACCCTAACCCAAACCTTAACCCTCTATAATGAACCCTAACCCTAACCCTAACCCTCTTACCCAACTCTGACCCTAACCCTAAACCTAACCCTCACCCTCAACCTCACACACACCCTAACCCTAACCCTAACCCTCACCCTCCCCCTAACACTCCCCCTCCCCCTCCCCCAACCCTCACCCTCACCCTAGCCATAACCTTAACCCTAAACCTAAACCTAACCATAACCCTAACCCCAACCCTCAAACCCTAAATCTAAAACTACCCCTAACCCTCTAACCCTAACCTTAACCCTAACCCTAACCTTCACCCTCACCCTCACTCTCAAACTAACCCTAACCCTAACCCTCACCCTCATCCTAACCCTAAACCTAACCCTAACCCTCAACCTCAACCTCACCCTCACCCTCACCCTCACTCTAACCCTAACCCTATCCCTAACCCTAAGCATAACACTAACACTCATCCTCACCCTCACCCTCACCCTCACCCTAACCCTAACCCTAACCCTAACGCTCTAACCCTAATCGTAACCTAACCCTAACACTAACGCTAACTCTAACCCTCACCCTCACCCTCACTCTCACTCACACCCTCACCCTCATGCTAACCCTAACCCTAAACCTAACCCTCTAACACTAACCCTAACCTAACCTTCTAACCCTATCCCTGAATCTAACCCAAATCCTAACCCTAAGCCTCTAACCCTAACCCTAACCCTAACACTAACCCTAACCCTCACCCTCACCCTCACGCTCACCCTAAACCTCACACTCACCCTAACCCTAACCCTCACCCTCACCCTAACCCTAACCCTAACCCTAACCCTCACCCTCACCCTAACCCTAACCCTAAACTTCACCCTCAAACTCGGCCTCACCGTCACCCTCACCCTCACCCTCATCCTAAGTCTAACCCTAACCCTCTAAACCTAACCATAACCCTAACCCTAAACATAACTCTAACCCTATTAATAAGCCTAACCCTAACCTTCACCCTCACCCTCACCCTCACCCTCACCCCAAACCTACCCCTAACCCTAATTCTCTAACCCTAACCGTAACACTAACACTAACCCTAACCATGTAACAATAACCCTAATCCTAAACATAACCCTAACCATAACCCTCAACGTCACCCTCACCCTCACGTTCACCCTAACCCTAACCCTCAACGTCACCCTCAACCTCACCCTCACCCCCACCCTCACCATAACCATAACTGTAACCCTAATCCGCTAACCCTAACCATAACACTAATCCTCTGACCCAAACCTAACCCTAACCCAAACCCTAACACTAACACTGACCCACACCCTAACCCTAACTCTAACCTTAACCAAAACCCTCTAACCCTAATCCTAATCCTAACCTTAACCTTCTAACCCTAACCGTAACCCTAACAGTAACCCTAAACCTCACCCTCACCCTCACCCTCAGCCTAACCCTCACCCTAACACTCACCTGAACCCTAATCCTAAACCTAACCCTAACCCTCACTATAACACTCACCCTTACCCTCAGCCTAAGCCTAACCCTAACCCTAACCGTAAACCTAACCTCTAACTCTAACCCTAAACCTAAAGCTAATCCTAACCCTAACCCTAACCCTAAACCTAGATCTAAAGCTAACCCTAACCCTACCCCTAATCCTCTAACCCTAACCCTAACCCTAATCCCCTAACCCTAACCCTAACCCTAATCCTAACGCTAACCCTAACCATAACCCTAACACAATCCCTAACCATCAACCAAATCCTCACCATCACCCTCACCCTCACCCTAACCCTAAATCTCACCCTCACCCTCACACTCACCCTCACCCTCACCCTAACCACCTAACCCTAACCCTAACCCTAAAACTAACCCTAACACTAATCCTAACCGTCTAACCCTAACCCTAACACTAAACAAAATCTTAACCCTCTAACCCTAACCCTAACCGTATCCCTAACTTTCTAACCCTAATCCTCACCCTCACCCTAACCCTAACCCTAACACTCACCCTCCACCTAATCATAACCCTAACCCTAACCCTAACCCTCACCCTAAACCTCACCTTCAGCCTCACCCTCATCCTCATCCTCACCCTTACCCTAACTCTAACCCTAACACTCTAAACCTAACCCTAACCATAACCTTAACCCTAACCCTATTCATAAACCTAACACTAAAACACACCCTCACCCTCAACCTCACCCTCACCCTCACGCTAACCCTAACCCTAACCCTAAACCTCACACTCACCCTGACCCTCAACCTAACCCTAACCCTAACCCTAACTCTAACCCTAAACCTAATCCTAACCCTCACCCTCACCCTCACCCTTACCCTTACCCTAACACTCACCCTAACCCTAGGCTTAACCCTAACCCTCACCACAACCTCAACCGCACCCTCACCCTAACCCTAACCCTAACACTAACACTAACCATAACCCTCTAACCCTAACCATAACCCTAATCCTTTAACCCTTACTGTAACCTAACCCTAACCCTAACACGAAACCTAACACTAACTCTCAACCTCATCCTCACCCTAACTCTAACCCTAATTCTAATCCTCACCCTCACCCTCATGATAACACTCACCCTTAACCTAACCGTAACCCTAAACCTGACCCTAAAACTAACCCTCTAACCCTAACCCTAACCCTAACCCTAACCCTCATCCTCACTCTCACCATAACCCTCACCCTAACCATAACCCTAACCCTAACGCTAACCCTTACACTCACCCTAAACCTCACCCTCACCCTCACCCTAACCCTAACCCCAACTCTAAACCTCACACTCGCCCTCAGCCTCACCCTCACTCTCACCCTCACCCTAACACTAACTCTAACAATAACCCTCTAACCTTAACCCTAACACTAACCCTAACCCTAACCCTAACCCTAAGCCTATTCATAAACCTAACCCTAACCCTCACCCTCACCCTCAGTCTCACCCTCACCCTAACCCTAACCATAACTCTAACCCTAAACCTCACCGTCACTGTCACCCTCACCCTAACCCTAACCCTAACCCTAAACCTAACCCTCATCCTCACCATCACCCTCAACCTAAGCCTAAGTCTAACCCTAAACCTAACCCTAAACCTCACCCTCACCCTCACCATCACTATAACCACAATCCTAAACCTAACACTCACCCTCACCCTCAGTCTCACCCTCACCCTCTACCTAACGCACACCCTAACCCTAACCCTAACTGTAACCCTAACCCTAATCATCACCCTAACCCTAACCCTAACCCTAAACCTCACCCTCCCCTAACCCTAACCATAAACCTCACCCTCACCCTCACCCTAACCCACACCCTAGCCCTAACCCTAACCCTAACCGTAACCCTAACCCTAACCATCACCCTAACCCTAAACCTAACCCTAACCCTAAACCTCACCCTCCCCTAACCCTAACCGTAAACCTCACCCTCAGCCTCACCCTAACCCTAACCCTAAACCTCACCCTCACCATCACCCTCACCCTCACCCTCAACTTCAACCTCAACCTCAGCCACACCCTAACCCTAACTCAAACCCTCACACTCATCCTCACCTTTAACCTAAACCACACACTCACCCTCACCCTCACTCTCACTCTTACCCTAACCCTAACCCTCACCCTAACCCTAACCCTAACCCTAACCGTAAACCTCACCCTCAACCTCACCATCACCTTCAGCCTATCCCTAACCCTAACCCTATCTCTAACCATAACCCTCTAACCCTAACAATAAACCTAATCCTCTAACCCTAACCGTAACATAACCCTAACCCTAACCGTAACCCGAAACCTCACCCTCAACCTCACCCTCTCCCTCACCCTCAGCCTAACCCTCACCCTAAACCTAACCCTAACCACTATCCGTCACCCTCACCCTCACTCTCAGCTTCAACCTCACCCTAACCCTAACCATAACCATAATCCTAAAAACAATCCCTAACCCTAACCCTAAACCTATCGCTAATCCTAACCCTAAACCTAACAATAGCCATAAAACTAAGGCTAACCCTTACCTTAACTAAACCCTAACCCTCTAAACCTAAACCTATTCCTAACCCTAAGGCTAACCCAAACCCTAACCCTAAGCCTAATCCTAAACCAAACCCTCATCCTCAACCCCACCCTAACTCTGGTCCTCACCCTCACCCTCACCCTAACCCTAACCCTAACCCTAACCGTCTAATCCTAACACTGACCCTAACCCAAACCCTAACTCTCTAAACCTAAACCTCACCCTCACCGTAACCATAACACTAAACCTAACCCTCATCCACACCCTCACCCTTACTCTAACCCTAACCCTAACCCTAACCTTAACCCTCTATCCCTAACCGTAACCCTATCCCTACCCTCTAACCCTAACCCTAACCCTAACCCTAACCTTAACCTCTAACCCTAACCCTAACTCTAACCCTAACCCTAACCCTAACCCTAACCTTAACCTCTAACTCTAACCCTAACTCTAACCCTAACCCTAACCCTAACCTAACCCTCTAACCTTAACACTAAACGTCATCCTAAACCTAAACCTAACCCTCACCCTCACCCTAACCATAACCCTAACCATAACGGTAACACTAACCCTCACCCTAACCCTCACCCTCATCCTAACCCTAACCATAACCGTAAACCTCACGCAAGCCCTAAGCCTCATCCTCACCCTCACCCTAACCCTAACTCTCACCCTAACCTTCTAACCCTAACACTAACCCTAACCCTAACCCTAACCCTAAACCTATTCATAACCCTAACCCTAACCTCACCCTCACCCTCAAACTCACCCTAAGCCTAACCCTAATCCTAAACCTCACCTTCACCATCACCCTCACCCTAACCCTAACCCTAAACCTAACCCTAAACCTAAACCTCACCCTCAACCTCACCCTCAACATAACCCTAACCATAACCCAAACCCTAACTCTCTAACCCTAAACCTCACCTCACCCTCACCCTCACCCTAACCCTAAACCTAACACTCACCCTCACCCTCACCCTCCCCTTCACCCTCACCCTTACCCTAATCCTAACCCTCACACTAACCGTAACCCTAACCCTAACCCTAAACCTCACTTCATCGTCACCCTCACTCTAACCCTAATCCAAAAACTAACACTCACCCTCAGACTTACCCTCACTCTCACCCTCACCCTCACCCTAACCCACAACCTAACCCTAACCCTAACCCTAACCTTAACCCTAGCCCTAACCATCACCCTAACCCTAACCCTAAACCTCACCCTCCCATAACACTAACCCTAAACCTCACCCTCACCCTAACCCACACCCTAATCCTAACCCTAACCATAACCCTAACACTAACCTTCACCCTAAACCTAACCCTAATACTAAACCTCACCCTCCCCTAACCCTAACCGTAAACCTCACCCTCATCATCCCCCTAACCCTAACCCTAACCCTAACTCTCATCCTCACCCTTACCCTCACCCTCAACTTCAAACTCAACCTCACCCACACCCTAACCCTAACCCTAACCCTCACCCTCATCCTCACCCTAAACCTAACCGTAACCCTCACCCTCACCCTAACCATAACCATAACCCTAACCGTAAATCTAACCCTAAACATAAACCTCACGCTCACCCTCACCCTCACCATCACCCTTACCCTAACCCTAACCCTCACCCTAACCCTAACCCTAAGCCTAACCCTAAAACTCACCCTCAATCTCACCATCACCTTCAACCTAACCCTAACCATAACCATAACCATAACCATAACCATAACCCTCTAACCCTAACCATAACCCTAATCCTCTAACCCTAAACGTAACATAACCCTAATCCTAACCGTAACCCCAAACCTCACCCTCAACCTCACCCTCACCCTCACCCTCAGAATAACCCTCACCCTAAACCTAACCCTAACCCTAACCCTCACCCTCACCCTCACCCTCACCCTCACCCTAACCCTAATCCTCAGCCTCACCCTCACCCTCAACCTAACCATAACCATAACCATAATTCTAAACCTAACCCCTAACCCTAACCCTAAACCTGTCGCTAATCCTAACCCTAAACCTAACATTAGCCATAAAACTAACGCTAACACTAACTGTAACTCTAACCCTTACCCTCTAACCCTAACCCTATCCCTAAACGTAAGGCTAACCCTAACCCTAACCCTAAGCCTAATCCTGAACCAAACCCTCACCCTCACCCCCACCCTAACCCTGGTCCTCACCTACACCCTCACCCTAACCCTAAACATAACCATCACCCTCACACTCACCTCACCGTCACCCTCACCCTAACCCTAACTCCATCCCTAGCAATAACCCTAACCCTAACCCTCTAACCCTAACCCTAAAACTAACCCTAACCCTAACATTAACCCTAACCCTCTAACGCTAACCCTAACCCTAAACCTTAACCTAATCCTCTAACCCTAACCCTTACCCTAACCCTAACCTTAACCATCTAAACCTAACCCTAACCCAACTCTAAATCTCTAACCCTAACTCTAACCCTAACCCTAAACCTAACCCTCATCCTCATCCTCTCCCTTACTCTAACCCTAACCCTAACCCTCACATTCACCCTCACCCTCACCCTAACCCAAAACCTAACCCTAAACCTAACCCTAACACTCACCCGCACCCTCACC